>NC_072738.1:64053192-64278699 GCF_026930045.1 Uloborus diversus | reverse complement strand
CTTGTTTCTACAATTGCGCAAAACGTAATTTGAATTCAATGCTACAGAAATAATATATAAGGATGGGTCTATTTTTCGTCAGTAGCCTAAACGATAAGCTTTAAAATGAGGGGTAAATCAAAGAAATCGATTAAGAATTGAGGAACATCTCGCGTAGAAACCAAAAACAGGCTACAGAAATAATATATAAGGATGCTGCCATAGTGAGATTTGTTTATTTTTTTTTATATGAAAGTTTTTTTAACACTTTCAGTAACTTTTTTTTTCTTTTTTTGGTATATTTTAGCAGATTTAGATTTAATAGGTTTAAAAAGGTCAGCAATGTTTTTTCATTGCCTTTTTGTTACAAAGCATACATCTTTGTACATGTTTTTAACTACCTTTTAAGTATAAAGATAATATTTTTAAAATATATCTTCGTTTTGTATTTCGTTATTATGCATTTCTAAGTTTAAATTAAAATTGTATGAACTACAGTTGGTTTTATTGAAAAGTCGAATCTAAAAGAAATTTGAAAAAATATTCCTTTTCTTCCCACATGTGCTTACAACTTGGACAGCACAAATAGTACAGCATTGGAGTGCAAAAAAAAAAAAAAAAAAAAACAACGACTGTGGTTTGAGCCCAATTTCAGAGTATTTTCCTCCTTTTTCCGCTGTAATTTGAGATAATTTGCGACAAAAAAATGTGCCAGACGAATGTCTAATCACTACGTCATCCAGCCGACATTTTTAATGAGACTAATATTTTCAGTAGCATTGTCACTCAGTACATGCTACTCAATATGAGATACAATTGATTATTTTTCAGAAACTGCGGTAGAACTACTCAATATGAGATACAATTGATTATTTTTCAGAAACTGCGGTAGAACTTTCAAAATTTATTTCTCAAAAATGCAGAAGTATCAACTTTTTGGAACTCTCTATCGTCTTTAAGACCAACTATACGTGCATGAGAAATTTCACTCAAACTACTGCTTTGGATTACACTGTAAAAACGATTTAGAAACGTTCCTGGAAAATAATGGGCAGCTGATGTGCCCAATTTCTTCCAGTAACACATCTTACAAAAACCAGAAACGTTTCCCGTTAAAATTCAGTAACATATTTTACAAAAATCAGAAACGTTTTCCGTTAAAATTCAGTAACTTTACTGAAATTATCTTGGAAGCTCCCTAAAATACTACGAATTCTTCCCGCTTAAAGTCAGTCGTATTTCTGGAATCTTTAAGCAAACTTTGGTGGATATACTATAATAGTTTGGTACATTACTGCGTTTCGAGGAAAGCTTCAATAGCAGTATTTTAAAACTGGCCAAAGCTAAGATAAATTGCAAGTAATTATCAAGAATTTTACTCGCCTGCAATTTTTGCACAGCTATATTTTCCATAGACTTATTTGCACCCATTGGACGCCTTATCAGACTGGACGAGCCACTATTGAAATATAGCGGATACACTTTCTAAATACGCTCATTTAATCTTTAAACTGGGAGCTAAAAATGTTTTTTATAACAGTTAGTAGTCTGCATTCGCTCGACTTGTAGCAATTCAAGAAACTTTTTGACAAGGACACTTGGCTTTTCCAGGAAGTGGATAAAAACCTTAGATATCCCGAAACGTTAGACGGAAATACTCAGTCACGTTTCGGAATTTTTTACAGTATAACATATACCAATACTCTTGTTTGGTTACATATAGTACCCCAGTAAGAGTATGAACATAGATTCTGGTTCAGAGCACGTCCCTTTATTTATTTATGTCATATCAATATTGGTACAGATGCATCTCTACTAATAAAAATAATAATCGATAATTAAAAACATTAAGAGCAAGCTTAATGTAAGTTATTATAAACTGATGCTTACTAATGTCCCTAAACCAACTAAGGGATCCATGCCTTGATAAAGATGCCAATGTAATTCAAAATTTAAATATATATATATATATATATATATATATATATATATATATATATATATATATATATATATATATATATATATATATATATATATATATATATATATATATATATATATATATATATATATATATATATATATATATATATATATATATATACTAGCTGACCCAGCCACGCGTTGCTGTGGCAAAGAAGTTGGGTTAAAATAAAATTTTACTCATTATTTTGATAGAATCAAATAAATATTTTTAATAGAGTTGAAAATAGTATAGCCGATTTTAAAACATATGAGATTGATAATGGGCGTGATTCAATGTACAAACGATTCATAAATGTTCCTGGAAAATTATGGGCAGCTGATTTTTGCCAGGAACATGTCATACCAAAACCCAGAAAGTTTTCCGACAAAAGTTAATAACCTTCCTGAAATTATCTCGGAAACCTCTTTAAAAATTCGAAGATCTTCCCGTTTGAAGTTAGTCGTGTTTCTGGAACTTTAGTGTAAACTTACGAAGGAATAAAAAAAAAGCTTAGCACCTTTCTGATTTATTAAGGAACTTCTATAAGCAGTAACGCAAACATAGCCAAAGCTTAGCCAGAACTGCAAGCAAGTATAGAAAATTTTTACTCAGTAACGTTTCGGATTTTTTTTTACAGTGCAGGCTGAAGAAAGTACTTATTGAATTCAGTAAGTACGAACTAAATTTTCTATGGAAAAGGCACTATACTTACGCTTAGTAAAATTTGTAAGTATGACTTTTGCGAAAAAAAAAGCAAAAATAACTTGAAAGTGATAGTAAATATCGAAACTGATTGTAAAATAACCGAATGTAGAAACTAAGCGTAAACCACCATACGCTTTTAGATTCTACACAACATTTTATTCACGTCTGCTTTCTCTATAGTTTGTAATCAATAACTTCTTTACTAAATACACTAACTAAATTAAAAACATAATAATTAAATTTTTTCAATGAAGTAGATAACATTGACTTCGAACTATTGTTTCTATTATTTGAAAACTGAAAACTGTCTAAGCACTAAGTTGTGCACAATATTTTTGCTTAACCTGTCTTTTGCTAACCGAATAGGTATGATAACTTTCCCACTCGTGAGTAGGCGATATATGGTTGCCCATGAGAGAAATATTTATGTTTCAAGTCCAAACCGAAAGAAGACATTGTTTGTTCTTGAGATCTATTTATGGTCTTTGCAAAAGCTAAACAAATCAAAAATTGAAGCCTTTCAAATGTGTTTGAAAATTATGACGCTATTAATGGATTACGTGGCAACACAAACATTTCTCCTTTAAACTTTATCTTCAAAATTGTTGAATTTTGATGGAGAAACGTGTACCGTTGCAAAATTAAGTGGGTTTAAATCGCGAAAAAGAATAAATTGTTGAGCCAATTTTCAACCGGAAATCGTGTAGTCGCATTCCTGGTGTATCCAGGGAATTTAAAAATTCAATTGGAATGTTTACTGCTTTGTTTTCATCGACAACTGTACAGACTTGTTCAGCATCAATGGGGAGCTTTTTTTTCCAGCCGTCAGTAATGGCCCATTATTCGCAATAATTGTAGCTAAGACAGCGTTATTGCTCTGTTGTTATATGTTGAAAATAAGTGTTAACTAAGTCGGTGGCCCAACTGTCAGGTGACGGCATATCATAATAACTAAGTGGCAAATTTGAAATTGAAACGCAAAAACCTTCAGTTAAAACTAAAACTTCATATTTATCTCTGGTGTAAAATCTGGATTTATAAATATTTGTGTGTTTGGTAAACTTTATGACATACGTCTTCAAACGTGAAAGTTATATAGTTTCTCTTTAAAAAATGATGATTGTGTTGGATAGAATGTCGTCAAAATTGTTTTAAACAGTTGACGAATACTGTTTCTCCTTACGTCAAACCTGCATTAGAAAGTGTCAACTCCCAATGACTTTGTGCGACCAATAAATACAACTTGTGACATGCGTAGGGATATGTATTTGACAGTCGACAATTGACGATCCACAAATACTCCTGTCTGTTCGAAAATGTTTACCGAAACCAAAACAGCTACAAAACCAGCGCGATTACAGAGGCAATTATGATTTTAAAAAAATTAAATTTATCTGGAAATAGACTCTCAATTAGTTCACTTTTCGTCTCAACGGCAGTGTAGAAAATGTCTGTATGTTTGTTGTACTGAATATTTTGATACAGTTCAATTTCACCGTTTCCAATACCCAGCAATTGCTTAGAAAATACTTCACGGATTAGATTATTTTGCGTTTATACTCGCATGTTCATGGCTAATCGCATTATCTCGACATTACGCTATAAAAACGATTGTTATAAACATGCGTTGATTTCATCGGAATAACTGGTAATGTCTGCCGGAAGTCCCCAGACCGTATTCAGACAATTTCGCCTAAAAGTTTATCGTTGCCGTTCAAATCTTGCACAATCTTATGATGTGCTTCGAATGAATTCTTTTACTCATGAGCCATAGTACACTTACAAGAAATTTTAATTTCACTCCTCTCTTGCAACACTACAGCCATTCCACATTTTTTTTTCCTTAAATGTTACACATTGCGTTTTGTTTGTTATGAATATCTAATAGGCAACTTTAAAGCTGAATGTGCTGTTCGTCTACCATATAAAAAAAGTAGCAGCAACGCCTGACGATGCAATTGTCACTGCAATTTTCTGTTGCGAACGTATCTTTGCAAGAATTAATGATATTAAAAGTTTCTTGGGGAATAAAATAAAGAAAATAATTGTTTTCCGCTTAAATTCATTAAACTTCCTGAAATTAACTTGGAATATTTTTGAAGATATTAGTAGTCTTCTTAGTTAAAGGAAGTTATGATTCTAGCACCTTCAGAGAAGTCTAACGCATGTTTAATATAATAGCCTGGAACCTTCCTGCTTTTCTAAGAAAGCTCTCAAAGCATTAATGCACGCATTGCCAACGCGAAGACAGATCTCAAGCAAGTATCTCGAATGCAACTCTTGCAAAGCTTCGTGATCCAGATGTCTTTTCGCACACATTGGGCTTTGAGTCAATCTGGAGGAACCGTAATAGCTTCGAAACCGATACACCTATTTTATACGTTTAGTTAATCTTGATTTTTTTTTATTCCTTCCTAAGTTTACACTAAAGTTCCAGAAACACGACTAACTTCAAACGGGAAGATCTTTGAATTTTTAAAGAGGTTTCCGAGATAATTTCAGGAAGGTTATTAACTTTTATCGGAAAACTTTCCCGCTTTGGTATGACATGTTCCTGGCAAAAATTGGCCACATCAGTTGCCCATAATTTTCCAGGAACATTTATGAATCGTTTGTACATTGAATCACGCCCATTATCAATCTCATATATTTTAAAATCGGCTATACTATTTTCAACTCTATTAAAAATATTTATTTGATTCTATCAAAATAATGAGTAAAATTTTATTTTAATCCAACTTCTTTGCCACAGCAACGCGTGGCTGGGTCAGCTAGTATATATATATATATATATATATATATATATATATTTATATATATTTTGCGTACATTTTATGATTTATTGTCGAACAAAGATGTTTACAGATTGCTTTATATTAATTTCAGTTACTTCGCATTTAATAATTCACGCGTAGATCTCTAATTTTATTTCAAATGTTGTTGAAACTACAAAATTAATTTCTTCTTCAAACATTCGTCAATGAAATATTTTGACGCCCATAGCGAGTACTGCAAATAGACTTTAGGTGAACATAGACATCTATCAGTTTTCGAAGGCTTTGTAAATACATAAAAAGATGAGTTAAAACTACCTATTTGATTTTAAAACTTTTAAATCAAAGATACTCATTTCATTGAATAAACATTTAAAAAAAGTTAATTACGAAGGAGTTGTTTAACGAGACGCTATTAAAATATTGATTAGATATATATTAATATTTTTATGTAACGTGCTAATACTTCATTCATTCAAAACATAAAATAATGTAAAGGTTCTACCGAATCAGAATTTTTCAAATGACATTTGGAAGTGGAACTCATTATGACTCAGATTATAAACTTACTACTAGCAGAGTTAAACAAGCAAGTGAGTCATTTTTTTACTGACAATCCGAGGATATTTTAATGTCACTCACCGTGACCTTTTACCTTGAAAATCTCAATAAATGCTCCTTTAGAAATGTTTGAAAGATCTTAGGATGGCCCTGTAATGGTAAGGCACTGAAGAAAACAATAATGTTTACATACTTTCGCTACACATTTTACACTTCGTCTGTTATAATATTGTAATTTTAATTTTTGGGTAACTTATTAAAAACTTATGAATATTTTGACACATCAACAAGCGTTTTATATTTAAGCTAGAAAGTGATAGAAATTATATTGGTTGATCATAATTCTTATTGGAGAGGGAATGTGTAATAAGCCTTTGAGAAGATTCTGTTTTTCCTTTTTTAATGTAAGATAATCCTGTGTTTATTATTATTATTATTATTATTATTATTATTTTTGTAGTACCTTGTAATTAGTGCTATACCATACTATTTTTTGGCACAATGGAAAAATTGTGCTGAAACAATGCTATATATATATATATATATAGATATATATATATATATATATATCTATATATATATAAATCTCGTGTCACGATGTTTGTTCGGGGTAAACTCCGAAACTACTGAACCGATTTTTATCAAATTTCATACGTATCTGTAATTTGGTCCAACTTAAAAGATAGGATAGTTTTTATAATTTTTATCGCAAATTTCATATTAATTCTGAAATAATAGTGTGAATTAATTGTTTAGTTCTAAAAATACTTAATAGATGGCGGTGTAAGTTAATTAATCGATATAACTCTAACATCGTATGACTTACTGCTAAAAACACCATGATAAAAAAATTCAGAAATGTTGCTTAGAGTTTCCATACAACGTTTCGGGATATTACTGGTTATTATTTACTTCCTGAGAAAATCAACAATATTTTTCAAAACGTTTCCTTGAATTGCTACAAATTGCAGATTTCACACCGTTGTGAAAAATATTCTTTTCCACCAGTATCAAGATTAACTAAACGTATTAAATAGGTGTATCGGTTTCGAAGCGATTACGGTTCGTCCCGATTGACTCAACGCCCAATGTGTGCGAAAAGACATCTGTATCACGAAGCTTTGCAAGTGTTGCATTTGAGATACTTGCTTGAGATCTGTCTTCGCGTTGGCAATGTGTTCATTAATGCTTTGAGAGCTTTCTTAGAAAAGCAGGAAGGTTCCAGGCTATTATATTAAACTTGCGTTAGACTTCTCTGAAGGTGCTAGAATCATAACTTCCTTTAACTAAGAAGACTACTAAATTCTAACAAAAATATTCCAGGTTAATTTCAGGAAGTTTAATGAATTTAATCGGAAAACAATTATTTTCTTTGTTTAATTCCCCAAGAAACTTTTAATATCATTAATTCTTGCAAAGATACGTTCGCAACAGAAAATTGCAGTGACAATTGCATCGTCAGGCATTGCTGCTACTTTTTTTAGATGGTAGACGAACAGCACATTCAGCTTTAAAGTTGCCTATTAGTTATTCATAACAAACAAAACGCAATGTGTAACATTTAAGAAAAAAAAAAAAAACGAGGAATGGCTGTAGTGTTGCAAGAGAGGAGTGATATTAAAATTTCGGATAAGTGTACTATGGCTCATGAGTAAAAGCATTCATTCGAAGCACATCATAAGATTGTGCAAGATTTAAACGACAACGATAAACTTTTAGGCGAAATTGTCTGAATACTGTCTGGGGACTTCCGGCAGACATTACCAGTAATTCCGATGAAATCAACGCATGTTTAAAACAGTCGTTTTTATAGCGTAATGTCGAGATAATGCGATTGGCCATGAACATGCGAGTATAAACGCAAAATAATCTAATCCCTGAAGTATTTTCTAAGCAACTGCTGGGTATTGGAAACGGTGAAATTGAACTGTATCAAAATATACAGTGCAACAAATAGACAGACATTTTCTACACTGCCGTTGAGACGAAAAGTGAACTAATTGAGAGTCTATTTCCAGATAAATTTAATTTTTTTTAAATCATAATTGCCTTTGTAATCGCGCTGGTTTTGTAGCAGTTTTGGTTTCGTTAAACATTTTCGAACAGACAGGAGTATTTGTGGATCGTCAATTGTCGACTGTCAAATACATATCCCTATGCATGTCACAAGTTGTATTTATTGGTCGCACAAAGTTGACACTTTCTAATGCAGGTTTGACGTAAGGAGAAACAGTATTCGTCAACTGTTTAAAACAATTTTGACGACATTCTATCCAACACAATCATCATTTTTTAAAGAGAAACTATATAACTTTCACGTTTGAAGACGTATTTCATAAAGTTTACCAAACACACAAATATTTAAATCCAGATTTTACACCAGAGATAAATATGAAGTTTTAGTTTTAACTGAAGGTTTTTGCGTTTCAATTTCAAATTTGCCACTTAGTTATTATGATATGCCGTCTCGACCTGACAGTTAGGCCACCGACTTAGTTAACACTGATTTTCAACGTATAACAACAGAGCAATGACGCTGTCTTAGCTACAATTATTGCGAATAATGGGTCATTACTGACGGCTGGAAAAAAGAGCTCCCCATTGATGCTGAACAAGTCTATACAGTTGTCGATGAAAACAAAGCAGTAAACATTCCAACTGAATTTTTAAATTCCCTGGATACACCAGGAATGCGACTACACGATTTCCGGTTGAAAATTGACTCAACAATTTATTCTTTTTCGCGATTTAAACCCACCTAAATTTTGCAACGGTACACGTTTCTTCATCAAAATTCAACAATTTTGACGATAAAGTTTAAAGGAGAAATGTTTGTGTTGCCACGTAATCCATTAATAGCGTCATAATTTTCAAACACATTTGAAAGGCTTCAATTTTTGATTTGTTTAGCTTTTGCAAAGACCATAAATAGATCTCAAGAACAAACAATGTCTTCTTTCGGTTTGGACTTGAAACATAAATATTTCTCTCATGGGCAACCATATATCGCCTACTCACGAGTGGGAAAGTTATCATACCTATTCGGTTAGCAAAAGACAGGTTAAGCAAAAATATTGTGCACAACTTAGTGCTTAGACAGTTTTCAGTTTTCAAATAATAGAAACAATAGTTCGAAGTCAATGTTATCTACTTCATTGAAAAAATTTAATTATTATGTTTTTAATTTAGTTAGTGTATTTAGTAAAGAAGTTATTGATTACAAACTATAGAGAAAGCAGACGTGAATAAAATGTTGTGTAGAATCTAAAAGCGTATGGTGGTTTACGCTTAGTTTCTACATTCGGTTATTTTACAATCAGTTTCGATATTTACTATCACTTTCAAGTTATTTTTGCTTTTTTTTTTTTTTTTTTTTGGCCAAAGTCATACTTACAAATTTTACTAAGCGAAAGTATAGTGCTTTTTCCATAGAAAATTTAGTTAGTACTTATTGAATTCAATAAGTACTTTCTTCAGCCTGCACTGTAAAAAAAAAAAAAAAAAAAAAAAATCCGAAACGTTATTGAGTAAAAATTTTCTATACTTGCTTGCAGTTCTGGCTAAGCTTTGGCTATGTTTGCATTACTGCTTATAGAAGTTCCTTAATAAATCAGAAAGGTGCTAAGCTTTTTTTTAATTCCTTCCTAAGTTTACACTAAAGTTCCAGAAACACGACTAACTTCAAACGGGAATATCTTCGATTTTTTAAAGAGGTTTCCGAGATAATTTCAGGAAGGTTACTAACTTTTATCGGAAAACTTTCCGGGTTTTGGCATGACATGTTCCTGGCAAAAATTGGCCACATCAGCTGCCCATAATTTTCCAGGAACATTTATGAATCGTTTGCACATTGAATCACGCCCATTATAAATCTCATATGTTTTAAATTCGGCTATACTATTTTAAACTCTATTAAAAATATTTATTTGATTCTATCAAAATAATGAGTAAAATTTTTAATTTTAATCCAACTTCTTTGCCACAGCAACGCGTGGCTGGGTCAGCTAGTATATATATATATATATATATATATATATATATATATATATATATATATATATATATATATATATATATATATATATATATATATATATATATATATATATATATATATATATATATATATATATATATATTATTTTTTTAAACTGAAGGGGCGTGTCTTGTAAAATTCAAGTCACCGTGAATGATCCTGAAACTAGAATCTATTACAAGAAAGTCGTGTAATATATCACTAAAACGCTCTACTCCTTGTTACAATGTTTTTACTACCCCTTTACAATGTTTTTTTTAAATATGTTATTCTACTTAAATAGGAGATAAGTTACAGTCATTTGTAAAAACACTTTTAATTTTTTTCGCAAATTTTAAGTTTTTTTACAGACTTATATTTCGAATAATTTTCTAAACAGAAGTCAAAAAATGGGTATAAGTACTTTTCTTGTCATGTGTGTCCTTCATGCCAAATTTTATTAAAACCGGAAATGAAGAGGTCAAAATCTATTTTTATTGATCTGATATTCAATTGCTCGTAGATTAAAATTCAGTGATCTGTAATAGTGACGATGTGAGTAGAGTTACTCAAAGAAACAATTACTTAAATTCTACAGAGTCATATTTAAAATAAAAAAAAATTCACATTTTTAAAAACAAATATCTCAATATGTTCATTTTCCTTAGCTCTGCAAATGAGGGTAAAAACAGTATCTTAGCTTTTCAAAGACTGAACCCATGTTGCAAGTACGAGTATTCTTTATCAGAATGCTAACTTTATGATAAGTAATGTTTAATTTTGAAATTTTTTGTGAAGTATATATACAATTTAAATCATAGTAGAAAGTTATTAGATAACATTTTTCGGATTTAAATTTCCTTAAAGGGTGTAGAATTAGTTTTTTTTTCTTTTTTAAAATTACTCAAAACTGTTTCATAAATTATAATTAAATTAAAACTGAGATGTTGTGTCTAAAATCATTTTAAAAGAAATTGTATTTCGATTTTAACTAATCCTAAATGCTTCAAGGGAGAGGGGAGGGGGCAGAGCCTACAGACACACTTTTCCAACTGAAAAACCCTACTTTTATATTTTTACATTTAATTTTTTTTTTAAATTACTTAAACCATTTTGTTCTTTTTTCTTCTAGAAATATTTCAAATTTTCATAAAGCCAGCCTGAAAAATGGTTCATAATTTTGTTTTTGCAATAAAATTGTCTAAAATACAAAGCAACATAAACGTACATAATTGAAAACTAACTTTTCATACACAAGCCTCATTTTCTGTAACTTAAGCTCGAATTTGTAATCACTAATTAATATTGTGACAAAAATTCCTAAAATTCTTTCGGGCGTATGCTTATTTTAATTACTGTTCTGGAATATTTAAGAGCTAGAATAATATTTACAGTCCAAAAGCGTCTCTCACAATGTATATGTGATCATCTGTATTTACTGGTACACTACGGTGAAACAAAGGAATTAGGTTGCAATTTTGATTACATGAAAATGAAACGTTAGCAGTATGTTTCAAATGTTTGCAAAGTATGTATTTCGGCATTTTTTGTTATAATAGTGTAGTTTTTGATGCCATGATTTGCTTAATAACAAATATTATTACAGAATTTGTTTTAAAACATACAAGGATTCCAAGAAAAAAAAGGAATAATTTATTAACTGCATGTGTTTTTTTCTGCAGTTGTTATACAATGATTCAATATAAATTTCAGAATAACTTTACCAGTTAAACCTTTAAGGCACGGATTTCTGTCACAAAAAATGGCAAAATAGATTGATTTTTTTTTTTTTTTACAGAATTGAATATGTTTTACTAGAGCTCAGATGGGTGCAGAAATAAAATAACGTGGAGCGCAAGATGCCCTGATGAGCAGGGTTGCCAGACGTCCCGGATTTCAAGGGACAGTCCCGTATTTTGAAAAATTGTCCCGCGTCCCGGGGAACTTCCGTACGGGACGGCTAAAGTCCCGTATTCTCGTCTAACTGATAACAATATTTTACAGAACGAGACATTATTTTAAGGGAAAAATTAAAGTTAAACAAAAAAAAATGTGAAATAATAAGCAATAAGAAAATTATGTGGCAGCAAACGGAAAAATAGTTTTCGTTTTGATTTGGTTTGTACGTTTTGTTTTTGTAGCAGACCATTAGGGGTCAAATTGTTGCTTCTTCTTTGCTCATTGACTAATATTGGAAATATATCTCTGCGCATGCGTCGTCATTCGCAATGAAAACGAATTTTTATACTTTGATAGGTGACATTTTGTGAGGTTTAATGCTTTTTTGAGATTACATTTACAGCACCGTCAAAAAAATACCCCCCCCCCCCCTTTTCACTCCTAGAAGCCTGTCCCGTATTTACTGTTCTTAAATCTGGCAACCCTGCTGGTGAGACACGGGCATGTATAAATTTCCTTGCAACCTTCACCCGTGTCAGACAAGGGCAAACGTGTTAAGTGGGTATTGCATGTTTCCCCCAGTATTGAACTGCAAAACTAAAAAAAGTACATTTAACTTAATGTCAATAAAACTTTCAGTTTTAAGTATTTTATCTAGCTGCTTCGATTTGCTTTGCACGATCTACCTCGAAAATAAAAGTTATGTCTAGTGATGCGTGTTCAACGATAAGTTTTGAACAAAAAAAAATCAGTAAAATTTTTCTGCAGATTGCGGAAAAATAACCGAAAAATAAACATTTTAGGACCCCAGATTACAGGAAAAGCTTTTAAAATAAAATTCAGAATTTTATTTGCTCATATTCGAGAAAAAAAAACTGATCTTTCATTTACTAATTTTCTTCACGCTACAAATTTTAATAAAAGCATTGTTACGGAAAGTTGAGATGATTAACTGAATAATAATTTAAATGGAGAAAAGCCTACGAAAAATAGGGATTTTATGTCGAAATCTAAGTGTCATAATTAAAATTTTTTAGTTGATATATCCACTAATTATTATCAGAGGATTATGTTAAATAGCAAAATGTTAAATTGTTCACTGGCGTTCGGAAGAAGTAACTTAGACATACATAGTTACATACGCTCAGTTTTTAATTATATGAAATGAGTAAATCAAGGGTATTTTTACTTTAACCAAATGCATGTTGAGGGTGTTTTTTTTTTACTGTTCATGATTTGTAACGATATATTTGACAAAATTTCATCTGACATATTTATTTGTTAATTAATTTATTTTTGTTTGTAGAGAAACTTAGCGTCTTTATATGCATAGAGGAATGTGTACGAAGTGACCTGCCTCCGGACACACATAGAAAAGTTTTACAACACAAGAAAAGAAGATGACTCTCAGAACATCGAACACACGACCTCCAGCTTAGAAGAAAAAGCTTTTACCACAGAGCCTCGGAAGCCGCACTTATTTATTTATTGAATAAATTTTATTTCAGACGAAACGCAAAGTACTCTTGACGCTATATGGTTATATTCAATTATTAAAGCACTTCAAATTTGAATGCATATTTGAAAATTCCTAGAAATAGTTTGACTTTGCAAACGAAATATCACCAGTCACAATGTGCCTATTTACAGGGCCATCTAAATAGGATAAGAGCGGCGCGTTTAAAAGCTATGGGAGGCCATCATAAAGTAAAGCTTTTGCTGCATCGCAATTTACTAACATTTTTTTTATAATATTCTTTTAAAAAGTAGTTTTTAAAATGCTAATACATTAGATTAAATTCCTGTATTTTATGAACACATAGACTTCAGATTACACCAGTGGAGGGGAGAGAGGGGAGACATTTCCAAAAAATTTTCACACCGGGCGCCATCCTTTCTCCGTCCCTGCCTAGGAAATGAATTGAATAAATATCTCAATCTCAGTGAACAAACAACCGAAGGTGAAAATTCTAAACTATTAATACAAAGCATGAAATTTCAAGGGGAAAGCAATGAAAATGATTCATGTGTGCTGAGAAAGGAACATTGTACTCAATTTTCGAAAATTTTAAGATGTATCTTTCTTTTCTCTAAAAGCTAATTTTCATATATAGTGTTTGATTTTTTTTGTGAGAAGGCAAGTATTACTTTATGAAATTGGTTTTTAATTTCAAAAGATGTTTTCGAAACATTTTCTCATGCCACGGTTACACAAATTTAACTTTACTTAGTTTTTCATTTTATACGTACATTTTATAAAACATTGTCATTTTTTTTAATTTATAGGGGATTCAGTAATTTAGTGTTTCTTTTATTTTTATGACTGACTGCACGTGACGTTACTAAGTTAAACAATTTTATTTCGGGGAATTGTCGGAAAATTTGAGATTACAGAAGAATAGGTATAAATTTGCAATCTCAAAATGAATATTGTTCCTACACATGGCAAAACCACCCGTTTCTTCAATATTACCAAACGTAAAACATACTAAACAGAGCAACACAAAATAGCAACTTAGCTACCCTTGAGCTTCTTTTTATAAAGTTATGGAAATCTTTGAAGACTGACGTTAAGCGATTTTGATTTCACCACAGAACTTCAAAGCCTAACCCCCCCCCCCCCACAGTGTTTGCGCTTATTGGAGGGATACACTAATACGTCATTTCGCATTAAAGTTTGACGCTATATAGCGCTACTAACGTCTGAGTTCAGCTATTCTTCTCTTTCCCCTAGACCTACTTTAAGTACCCGCTCACTTTTGAAATTTGTCCAGCATGGGTAGCAAGTCGTAAAGCCCTATATCGCAGCTTAAGTAGCGATATGTCCGCCATCTTGGGGCTAAACGCTACTATCTTTCTATGTTTGGTAAGGTGAAGAGGCAGTTTTCTTCTTGTAGCGCTTCTTGACTGTGGATTCACATGGATTTAGTTAGAAACCAAAAATAAGAATCAAAACATGCTACTTCATCACAGCAGATCTAGGAAGAAAGCGGTGTTTAGCCCTAAGATCGCGGGCGTGCTTGATACTGACGCGATGATTTAGGGCTTTAGCAATTCGTACATTTGCTGTTTGTATCTGAGACATACGCGCGTCAATTTACGGAAGTTCATTCGTACTCAATTCTCTACTTACTTTAATATTTTTGGTTTAAATAGTATGCCTTTTTTTTAAGGATGACCCTAGAAATACGGTTGAGCGGTGTTCTACTCAAAAGAATTGTCCTGTAAAGGCATAGGAAATCAAATGCAACCAAAAGTTATTAAAATGGTAACGCGGCCCTCTCAGATACAATATAATAATTATAATTTAGCCCTAAACTCAAGCATAAAAAATGTCTAGAATCATAATCCAAAATGACAAGCTCACTAGACACACGAGATTCAGCTGCGAGATGCATTGCCAACCAAATGTAAAATATTTTTTCCTCCGGCGCTGTATGCCAATTATTTATGTGCATGGGATAGATCTAAGGTTGCGTTCACAGGAAGGTTAAAAAGCGCAACTGGTTGGGAGACTTTTTTTATGACGCTTAGTGAAATTTAAATGCTTAAATAAAGTGTGTTCTTTCAGTTTATAAATCAACTCTAGAAATTTTTATAGGAGACAGATTAAGTTGTTTAACATGATTCAACATAAACAACCAGTTTCTGGTCATATTTTTAGACCTGATTTACTAGGATGAATTCTTCATCACTAAATAGTTTGGTAGCATCCACCAAGAAGTATCAGATTAAGAAATTAAATTACTTTTTAAATGTTTGCTGTTGAACTGCTTTTGCTTCTAAAGCGCTTGAATCAAAACAACCCTGTAGTGTAACGAATTTTGAAGCAAATATGGTAGTCTAAAAACAATTGCTGTTGCAAGGATAAAGTTAAAATATAAAAACACAATTCCAAAACTTCTAGATATCATACATTGTAGGTATGAATATTTTGACAAATGTCGTTTTACCCAAAGCCAACGATCCTAGCTTAAGACGGAAACTCGTCGCCATTTTGGACTAACGTCGCTTTCTTCTTATGTCTGCTGTAGAACACATGGAAAAGGGCGGGTCAATTTATCCGACATTTAGGTTCGTATACAGCTTTGGATCAATCCTTGTTTCTAGTTTTTATAAATACGTTCTAATATTAGCTGGTTACTATGTCGCAAAGCAATTCTTGATAAGTTAATTAAAATGTCACTTAAGGTAAATCTAGAAAGATAACTTAGTTCAAAATTTCAACAAATATGTATCGGGAAATGTTTTCTGCAATGAACCTGATTTTCACACCTTATCTGTTTTTAATTTGTATTAATTAAATATTCTTCATTTACAAAATAAAAAAATCAAGCAACACACATAAAGATTGGACACCAGTTTTCTGCAACGAGGCTTTTGTATAAATGTTCATTTTGCCTCCCGCCAGTATTGAGACCAAAATGGTATTGTCCGTGTTTCACAAGAATGCACTTTACTCCTACCTTGTCATGTGGTATCTGATGATTCTATTTCTCTGTTTTCGGCAGAAGGTATACTTATATCATAGCATTTTATTGTAAAAGCAGCAGTTTTTAAAATGTAAGAATAACTAAAATGACAACAGACAATAGAGGAGGCAAATGATGTAAATGGCATAAAGGCTTTTTTGCACATTAAAATGCACCCCCGAGTTAAGGCTGTCTGGTTGTGTCCTTTAGAAGCGCGTGGATTGCGTAGCGATCATCCCCACGTAAAATAGAACTCTGCGTTCGAGGGGATGTGACGAAGTGCCTTCTCCTGTAAAACGAACAATAGATGAGTCAGCTACCCTTATATTGTGGCCTTAGTTTGCTGTAATGAAGTAACATGTTTTGATTTTGGCCTCTTATTTAACTGCATTTTATAAAAGCAAGAAACCCCACAATCAAAAAGAAAGCACTCTGCCACATCACAGCTAACATGAAAAAAAAAGTGGCGTTTAGCCCCAAAATGGTGGTCGTGTCGCTACGATCCTGTCATTTTTACCAATTGTTAATTTTCATTAGAAAATTTGTACTTCATGCCAATTATTGTTTTTCAATAGAAACTGAAGACATAGTGTAGTGCTATACTGGCATTTGAAGGAAAGTGGCATTTTCTACAAAAATGAGTTTTTGCGGAATTTGAATTAAAAAAAAAGAAAGAAAAGAAAAGAAATAAAAGAAGACGTGTTTTTGATTTGACGTACATACTATACTCTAATTTTCGTAGAAATCGGATAAGAAAGTTTTCACAACAGAAAGTTTTCTCAACTGGTTTCTGGGATCTGTAACAGGGATTTGTGAGTTGAAGCTTGAAATTTCATCAACTCGTTGTATTGTTAAGTTTGCCCACCATATGCTTTAAAATACACCTTTATACAAAGCCAAATTAGACGTAATTTGGCTATGTATAAAGTTAAGTTTATGAATCAGAATTTACAAAATATTTGACAGGTTTAAAAATCGTATTTCAGGGAAAAGAAAAAAAAATGTGGTAATTTAAAATCGTTTGAACTGAAACAATTTTCCAAAAAATAAAAATAAATAAATTAACAGTTACAGGGGTGTGACATTTTTTCCCATTTATTTGCACTTTCCTAGAATTTTAACTTTGACTTGTAAGGTAATCAACAGTCTAACTTAATTGTTTGCACCTAAAAATTAAGATTTGTTCTGCAGGTGAACACAAATAATATTTTTTGACTCAAATTATAAAAAAAGTTTATACTTCATATTATGATACATAATAGTTCCTTTTATTATAATGTAAGAAGATTAAAAGACAAATTTTTAAATTCCCAGAGCAAAATGCAAATGTATGTGTAAAAATTGATCGAGAAATATATAAATCTTCACACATAAACAACACTCTCCATTGGTGTTTTTTTTTTTTTTTTTGTATTCTGTGTGCTCAAAAGATTTTGATTGGCTATACACCTATGCTGCTTTATGACTATTTGGTGCAGATAATTCTTAGCTCCCCCCCCCCTTTTGTTCATTGGAATTAGGATTTTGGTATTTGCTTTGCCTTAGCTAACCTATGCAGTTTGCAAAAGTTGCTTACTCATATTGTTTTAAAAAGAATGTCTAATTCTGGTAGAAAAAACCTAGTCTGGCTTTCATTTGATGAAATCAAAAATGAAGCCAGTATTTCGTATCATGAAGGGTCTATATATACATGCATACTAATATGTTAATCAAGTCAAACATTTCAATCAATATTTCCCCGCAGAAAGCTATTTTAATTATTTAATTTAGTTACAAGATTTTGATCTAATCTCTTTAATAAATCAAGAAATTAGGTATAATGTGACTATTGAATAACTGTTAATTACATGGAACCTTAATTATCTTCCAAAAATTAATTGTTTTTCTCGCAAATAGTATTTAAACCAAAAAAACCCAGTTTAAACCAAAAAAAACCTGGTTTAAACCAAAAAAACCGGTTTTTTACCCAACCCTGATAATAACTTCCTTGCATTTAAATTTAAGCGCAATCTTTTATTAAATAAAAGGTGTGACGTGAGAATTGCATGTGAACAATAATCAAACGTATTTTTGAACTTGTGACTAATGCCTATGTTGCGAAGAGCAATTAAATATCTTACATAATTAAAAACTGAGCCCATGTACCTCTCTATGTATTTATCTATCTATGTCCGAGTTACTTCTCCCGAATGCCAGTAAACTGACCATCGAACCAGGTATCGATGGATTTGTAATTTTCCCTTCTTTATGTTTGGCTATTAAACATAATCTTCTGATAATAATTTGCAGATACATCAATAAAAAACTATTAATCATGATACAATGGAACCACACGAATTCAGTAATCATGAAAAAAGATCAAAATGGTCGCATTCGAAAGAGCATACTTAGACACTTTTTTGACCCATGAACTGTGTGCCCTCGCCCCATCGTTTTCGAGATATGGAGGTCTTAAATTCTGCCATCATCTCAAGAAAAGTCACCAAATTAAAAGACTTGGCAATAAAATTAAAAAAAAAAAGCTTTTTTATCATTAGCATCATGCAAGGCATCTGATTTCCATTTTAGGTCATCTGCAAAGCGTGTGAAAGATGTTTTGCATTAATCCCTTACTTGTGTATGTTAAATTAAAGAATCCCCATCAAGCCTATGAAAAGTAGTAAGTTTTATCCAGAAGACCAGAGGAATGACAACTTTACAGTGACATTAAGCATAAATTGTGTCATTTCATTCGTGATAATAATAGATTTCAGAATTTTTCTGTATTTTAAGTGTATTTAACTTAACTTATTTAAGTCCTAAGTTAACCCCTGAGTCCGAACAATTTCTGCCACTACAGCTAAAAGACAGTGTTGCCAGATGGTCAAATCCAGATTTCCCCAATTTCCTTCCAACTTTTCCCCAAAAAGCGATGTTTTCTATCAAAATTCCCCAAATTCAAAAATCATATTTGCCACTAATATTTTCATAAAATGAATCGTTTTCTTCTAATATTTTTGTTTCTTTAAAAAAAAAATTCCTTCCAAATAGCCAAATTTTCTTATAAAATTCCCCAACTTTTTTTTTTCTTCCCATTTTCGCTGGTTTTTTCTTTGTCTTTAATTTTCTTTATCTTTACTATTAATAAAGCTGAGAGTCTCTCTGTCTGGATATCTCTCTGTAAGTCAGGATCTCTGAGACGCGCATAGCGCCTAGACAGCTCCGCCGATTTTCATGAAATTAGGCAAAGAATTAGTTTGTAGCATGAGGGTGTGCACCTTTAAGCGATTTTTCGTTAATTCGATTTTGTTCTTTTTCTATTCCAATTTTAAGAAAATTTTCCCGAGCAAAATTATCATAAGATGGACGAGTAAATTACCAAGCTATCATAAACAGGAACCGTAACGTGGGCAAGCCAATTGGCAAGAAATTCATCATGCATTATTTGTAAATATACAAGGGAACTAAAAGACCTTTTGATTTTCTACTACGGGCAAAGCCGTGCGGGTGCCTCTAGTCATAAATACAAGCGCCTGACCGAAAGATAAGAAATAGCCAATTGTTTTTTTTTCTACTTGCATTTACTACTCTGCTTCTGTATGTATATTTAAACAATGATTTTTGTATATATTTATCGAAGAACATTCTTCATCACATTTATTTTTACCTGTTTCACGTATCAGCTAGTTATTCACGCAGAATATTATTGCGAATTCCGTAGCATAATATTCCACATAATGCAAAATGCGAATTTCATAAAGTTGAGCAAAGCTAAATCAACGCTGTTTGATACAAACTATGTAACTACTACTTCTTGACGCGAATCTAAATACGAAAAAAAATCTTTTTTTCCCAAATTTTTTTCCCCAAGAAAAAAATTTTTCCCCAAAGAAATCCCCTTAAAACCCATTTCCCCAAAATTTTCCCAGAGAGCACCAGATTTCCCCAAAATGGGGAAATTTCCTCCAATCTGGCAACACTGCTAAAAGTGGTTATAATGTAAATGCACAACATATTGCATGTTTTAAATTCATTTTCTAAAAACACTGGAATAACTTTTACAAGTTATGTTCCAATCAAACTAGTATCACTTATTCATTTCCAGATTAGTACATTCACAATACTCGGACATGATACTATATGCTTGATATAAGTCTGGGCTACTGAAAACTCGTCCGCCTCCATTTTAAACCCCTTTAGAATTTTGCATTTTGGGGGAGTTTGACGGTTGCAATATCTGTACGCGACTTAAGTTCAAGAAATGTTTCTTGTGCTGAAAATTTATTTTTTTTAATCATTATTTTGTTCAGTGTCATATTTGTCAGGGTCAGTAGCATATTTTTGCCCTTTCGACAGGTTTCTTCCATTTTCATTTTACTATGTTTCTTATTTGTATTTAACTATCTGCTAATTAAAGTTTCTTAATTAGAAATTCTGTTTTTTTTTTAAATTTATATTGCCTGAAGTATACATATTAACTTTGTGCAAATTTAAGAGAAATATTCATTATTAATATTTATAGGAACTATATTAAGAATTTCTTGAAATATATTACATCAATAATGTTGCAATTAACACTAAAAGTACTGGAGTAAAATTTACTTAAATTACACTAATATGCAAAAATATACTTTAATCCTCCCACTCCCTTCAAAATTTTAAAGGGGAAAGGGTTAACTCTGCGTGGGACCTTAAAGCACAATATCTGCAGAAATGAATTTTTGAGATATTAGAAGGAATTCGTTTTGGATTCCAAAAATGGAAACGTTTAAATATGACGTCCTTCATTTTCTGCGGAAACCAAATACGCAATTTTGTACTCTAAAGCTAAAGCAGAGGTGCTCACCTTCCCCTAAGGGCAAGGGCGCACCCCCTAAATGTCACGAAGATGCTCCAAAAGCAAGAGCTCCCCTCCCCCAAAATGAGAAAAATACCCCACAAAACACCTCTCCCCGTAAAAATTTCGATGACACAGTCTACACCGCGATCCTCCCTCCCCCTAGGTGTACGACACCACTGGCTAAAGTACAAAATATGACAAAAAAAATGATATTACGCTTTACTTTCCCATGAAAGAATTATACAAAATGCTTATTATGCCGAAAAGCAACAGAAAACACACCCACATACGCACAGCTAGAGTTGGAAATAAATTGTCTGGGAACTCACCTTGGAGTTTAGGGGACGAGACAGAAAAAAGATGGTTTCAAATCAATTTGCATTATATTTACATTGTTTTCACAAAAAAAAAAAAAAATCCGGTGACGACGTCCCCTCGGAAGCGTCCCGCTTCCCTACCATATTAATTTTGCAAGTACATGTAAATACATTTTTGTTAAAAACCAGAAGGGTCAACCTTAGTCCCTTAACCCCACCCTCTCCCCCGACTGTACCGAGCTTCTTTGATCATTAATAATTAAATAAAACTTAAGTTCAATCTTGATTTAAAGTTGTTCCCCTGGAAAAACTTTCCGCTTCATAAGCTTGATGGTGGTTCTTAACTTTGACGCAAACAAGTAAAGCAGGGGTGCCTATTTCCTCCAAGAGCGATAGTGCTCCCCTCCCACACTAATATGTTGAAGATCCTACAAAACAAAAGCCCTCTTCCCCAGACGAAAGAAAAACAACCCTGAAAACAACCCCCTAAAAACTTTAATGGCGAGTTTCTGCCGCAACTCCTCCCCCTCGTACTCACCCATGAGTAAAGAATCAACTTGAAACATCTTTCACGCGTTTTGGTGAAGACCAAAAAGGGCAGTGAGATGTCTTGTCAGATGCAGATTTTGAATTTACGCCTTACCTACCATTTTTGAACAAAATTCTCTAAATTTGGTGTCTTAACTTAAAATTTCGACAAACTTTAAGTTCATCATATTTCGAAAAACAGGCTCGCGAGGGCATGTAATTTTTTTGCCAAAAACATGTGTTACGATGCTCTTTCAAATGTTACCAATTTCGATTTTTTCGAACTTCCTTGATAATGTGGTTTCCTGTTTAGATTTCGACATAAACTCCCTATTTTTCGAAGGCTTTCCTTCATTCAAATTATTATTCAGAGCTTCATCTCAGCTTTTTGTAACAATGCTTTTATTGAAATTTGTAGCGTGAAGAAAATCACTGAGAAGAAAGATCTGTTGCCATTTTTGTTCTAGAATATGAAAAAATAAAATTCTTGATTTTGTTTTGAGACTTTTCCTGTAATTGCGCGCGGGTGTTTTAAAATGTTCCCTTTTTGGTTATTGTTCTGGAATCTGCCGCAATATTTTAGTTTCTTTTTTCTTTTCTTTTTTTTTATTCAATCGTAATTGTTGAACACGCGTCACCTGACATAACTTTTATTTTGGAGGTAGACCGTACAAAGCCGAACGACGCAGCTAGTTTCAATTGATTTTTTGTTCTAATCATTCCTTCACCCTTTTTCTTTCCATCAAAAACTTTTACCACTGTTATGTGTAAAAGTAATAAAGGTACACGTTGCTTCCTTCTCCTCTGAGCACAGTTAAAACCCGACTTCATCGAAAATGAGCATTATTTTTTATTCGTATACGTAGGTTTACGTTCAAATACGCATTCTTGTAACATTTTTTTAGTGTAAATTTAAATAAGATAGCAATAGCTAAATCGTTTAAGCTTTAAAATAAACTAAACATTTTAACTTTCCCAGTGAAGTATTAAAGCATAAAAGTTAATGGCCTATAAAAACGATTGTTCCTTTTTTTTCAAACCAGAATCCAATTGATGCATTTGACTGCTTCTGCAGTAATTACAACGGCCCATTTAGGTTTAATTATTCTAATCAAAAATATGTAAATCGGTTAAAACTGCAAATAGATTAAATTTATGTTAAAAAAGTTAAAGCTTTTGTTCTGTTTCGTGAATTCATTGTGTTATATGTCTGAATATTTATCGTATCTACTTAAATATATGGCTCTATAACTCAAATAAAAATCAATTATGAATAATAAAGTAGTGTTTCGTTTAGTTCTCGAGCTTGTGAATTAAGTTTAATAGCGATATGCTAAATGAAAAAATATGGTAAAAAGCTGAATATGTATTTCACAATTTAGAGTTTAAATTCAGCGAAAAAAAACTCATTCAATTTTTTATGAAATTCGGGGCTATAAAAATGTTTTTTAGAAATTATATTTCAAAGAGTTTAAGCCAACTACGCATTTTATATTCATTATTATCTGCCGTTGCTAGGCTCTTATCATTGGAAAATCGGAAGAAGTTGTAGCAAAATTAATAACTTTTTACTGCGAATATTATTGTTGTGTGCACCAGTAAGATCTTATGTAGATAAACTTACTGGTCTTATTGATCCACCCTCTTGGATTGTATACGACCGTTACTTTAACCAAATAACGCTGCAAATTACCAGCACACATTCACTGTAAAAAAATTCCCAAACGTTACTGGGTATTTCCGTGTTACGTTTCGGGATTTTAATGGTTTTTATCCACTTCCTGGAAAAATCAAGTACCATTGTCAAAAAGTTTCCTGAATTGCTACAACTCGCACGGAATGCAGACTTTTCACAGTTGTGAAAAATATTTTTAGCTCCCAGTTTAGAGATTAACTGAACGTATTTATAAAGTGCAACGACTTCAGTTCAATTACGGTCTGTCCATGCTAATTAAGCTCCCAAAGGGGGCGAATAAGATTGGACTACTTTGCTTTGCAAGAATTGCAGACGGGTAAAATTCTCGTCATTTACTTGCAATTCTGGCTTAGCTTTGGCCATGTTTGCCATATTGCTCTAAGAACGTCCGTGATAAATCAGGAAGGTGGCAATAATGCTCTTGGAACTTCATTGATAAATCAAGAAGATGCCGAGCTATTATATTTTACATTCCTAAGTTTACTCTAATATTCCAGACACACGACTAGCTTTCAATGGAAAGATTTCTGAATTTCTCAGGAGGGCTTCCAGAATAACTTCAGGAAGGTTTCTGAATATTAGCGGAAAACGTTCTTGGTTTTTCCAAGATATGTTGCTGGCAGAAATCGGGCATATCAGCTGCCCATTGTTTTCAAGGAACGTTTCTGAATCGTTTTTACAGTGTTGGGAGCTTAGTCAAACCGGGCGGACAGTAGTCGAACTAAAGTCGATACACTAAATAAACACGCTCAGTCAATTTTTGAACCGATAGCTAAAACTACTTTTCGTAACAATTCTGGAAACTTTTTGCAAATATACTTGATTGTAAAAGGAAACGGATAAATACTTGTGATATCCCGAAACGGTCCACGGAAAAATTCATGAACGTTTTGGAATTTTTTTAGTTTATACCGACAAAGACACTAAGAGCTTCTTTACACGAGTCAACTTAGTTGCATCAACTTTCGAATGACCAGTTATTAGGAAATGTAACCAGGTTGAAAATTGAAAGAATCGCCTGTCATTATTCATACGACATTCAACTGTGTGTGTTGCACCCGACACACGATGCACATGTGCCGCTATCATTCTCATTCCGATGAGTGCAATCAATGTTTTTATTGGTTAAGCCCATCGCCAAGCATTTGCTACACACACACACAAGTGAAGTTTAGTAGGGACACACCTTACCTGGCAGATTCGTAATGCTATTGTTGTGATCTGAGTATCATTCAATGCTGCAAGGTTAGATTCGTCCTAACAATATTCATATCTATTCGTTTCAGTCTTAACAGCGTTGTGTAGCAACTCTTCGAATAAAATCTACTTATTATGATTCGATTAAGTTCCCTCGTGTGAAGACAAAGAGAAACGTTAAGTCAATTACTTGGGCAAATTTTTTGAAAAGGTGATTCCACTATCCGCTTCGTGTGTATTAACCCTTACTTATTCATTTTTACTGCTAATGAATTATTCCCTGCACTGTAAAAGCGATTCTGAAACGTTCCCGGAAATTAATGGGCTGCTGATGTGCCCATTTTCTGCCAGTAACAGATCTTGCAAAATCCAGGAACGTTTTTCGCTAAAAATCAGTAATCTTCCTGAAACCTTTCTGAGGAATATGGAAATCGCACCGGTTAAAGCCAATCTAGAGTCTTCAAGAAAAATTCGGTAGGCTTAATACAACTGATTAGCACCTTCACGATTTACTATGAACGTTCCAGAAGCATCAATGCACCCGCAGCCAAGGCGCCTAGGCAGAACTGCAAATAAGAAGCCTGCAACTCTTGTTTTGCAAATTTGCAGCTATCACGAGTCTACTTGCTCTCATTGGGAGCTTAGTCAGCTTGGTCAAATCGTATTTGAAATAAAGATGTTACACTTAATAAACACACTCAGATAATCTTTAAAGTGGTAGCTAATTTTTTTTTTCACCAATGAGGATTCTGCATTCATGCAACTTAAAACAATTCAGGAAACATTTTTCACAGAAATTTGATATTACGGGAAAATAGGTGAAAACTCTTGAAATCCCGCAATTTTCCACGGAAATAATCAGTAGCGTTTCGGAATTTTTTGACAGTGTGAGAGCATATGCTTAAAACAGCAAAACTAAGTTTTAATGCTTATTGCATTGAGTCCTGTCGTGGTCGAATCAGGCTGGTTTTTAACCGCTAGATTTTCAATGTCGTTATACCAGTACTAAAATCACTACACTATTGGAATAGTACAGTGCAAATTCCCAGCACATAATTGAAAATTTACCGTGCGAAAAACGGTATTCCACCAAAAGTACTTGTCATGGACACGCTATGAATTAGTTAAAATAAGATTGAAAATGTTTTTCATGTTTTGAGAAACGGCGAAACAAAGTCACGGTTAAGAGTTAATAAGATATAGTATTATTAAAGTATTATTAAAGTATTATTAAAAAAAATATATTGAAAAGGAATTAAAAAAATAGGTGTCTAGTTACTTCGGCAGCTGCAGGTACAAAAATTCACTAAGGGTGTTAATTTCAAGTTCAGTCAAATTTCGTTTTGTTTAAAAACAAAGAAAAAACATAGAGACACTTCCAAATCACGAGTCACCCTAAAAAGCATCAAAAAATTAAATATATCACCATACGATACGGGCTCGATTGCAAACATATACAAAAATATCAACTCAAGTTAATTAAAAAGTAGCATTAATATTCTATCTGTTTTATTGACATCGTCTTTCTCTTCTCTAGCACACTCGCTTTACGTTTAAAAATAAAAATCGTTTGACCTTTTCCTACTTTTTCATGTTTCAAAAGTGAGACATTTATTCATTCTTTCTCGCTTCAATAAAACATCAAGGAACTTAAAATGTGTTTAAGAAGCTTTAAAGGCTGATACGCATTAAACTTAAATTTACCGTTCGAAGTGTAAAATACCGTAGCATTCAAAAATAGCTTTGAGCAGCAGGTAAAAAGCCATTTTGACTTGCCTATCAATCTCACATTGTTCCTCAAGAAAAGGTTAAAAGTAAGAATAAGTTTCATTCTAGCGGAACAGCTGTGTCTTAAATAAATGCTAAGTTTTTTAATCGTGTAATTTAAAGTTAAGAAAGATGCATGGCGCTGTGTTTGAGTGAGTAAAAATAATTGAAAAATATGGCTTTTTATTCATCCTGAAACGCAAAAGTGGTTTTGGTTTTTAAATAAGTTAAAAATCCTTTTATAAATCGACGTCGAGAGAAAATAATCCATAAAAAAATAATTTTTCTGTTGATACATCTATATGACGTATACGGATCAGGGACACAGCAAGGAAACGGGTTGGATTGAATTCCCAAGAGCCTTTGGTTTTAACACCATTTTTAATTTTAAAATGATACTTTTATAAGGTTACAACTGTTATTACACCCCTAACCAAGTGCAAAAATGAACCTTATACAGACACACAAACACATTTTCTAAAATGTATCTATACATTATATATAGAAGAAAGTAAAAATTGGTGGTTAATTTTTTTTCTATACAACATGCAAATATTTGACATTAAAAATGGTAGAAAAACTAGAAATATTCAGTTGTATTTCGAAAATAGGGATCTATTATTCAGCTAATTAAACATTCATTCAGTGTCAGTTGCAAATATTCAAACTTTTAGTAAATTAATAAAATTTTTCTTTTTCTAATTTTGACGATTTTGATGTTCGTATTGCAATAATTCGAGTTGAGTTACTGTTGCATGGTGGAGTGAGTTTAGAAAAATATGGATGCTTAAGTTATTCTAAAAGGTGTGTTGAAATGTAAAATGTTGGCAAAATAACTAAATTAGGTCATGAGAAAACCATTAAAAGTTTCATTATATCTTTAAATAATCCATCAAATAGATGTTTTAAAACCGCTCAATTATACCAAAACGTAAACTTAACTATTAAATATTTCTACAACTCCCATTATTTATCATCAATGACGTCAAAAGACATTTGAAAAAGCTTCTCCAAGCGCGTATGTCTCCTTTTTAGTTCAAAACAGTAAAAAAAAAAACTTTTAAAACTGATTACTTGAATGGGGGAACACTTTAAAACCTGTGATAAACGTTTTAAAAGCTAAAAACTAATGATTTTAAACTGGTTTAAGTTCAACCTTTAAATTCGTTTGTTATTTTATAGTCACCATCTCACTTTGCAAGGAGAAGTTTTTTTGCTTGGCGCGATCAAAAAACTTCCTTTCAACCAGCATTGAAAATTTATTAAGGTTCTATCCATATTGCTAAGGAGTTGGCGGGGAGGGGGGGGGGGTGAGGTTATAGCAGAAGTGGGTATGAGAAAAGAGTAAAACAGTGAGGCTCGTAGTTTCATAGATACTTGGCTCGACAACCTAGAATATTATAGCTTTTTAAGGTTTCTTGGCAGGGATACTTTTGCAGCAGGATCGTTTTGAGGCAGCTTTTTAATGCAACCGGCTTTACCATTTATCTACCAGGCTGAATTGTTCTAAAAAGCAGTGAAATATTTTTCCAGTTATGACTTCAGGTAAAACGTTTCTATTCAAAACAATTCATACGTGATAGTCCTTCAATGTTCGTGGCAATTACTAATAACCGAAATAATGTTTTAAAAGGGCAGTTACATGTCTTTAATGCGTTTTGAAATTATAACAGAACACTAACAATTTAGTTTGTCTAATAATACTTTTAATTGAATCCAAATGTGCTTTTTTTAACTTCTTATTGAGGACGCTAAAAATAAATGCGGCAAAAAAAGCATTTTCATCATTGTACATTGTATTAAAAATTATTATGACTGTAAAACTTAAAAATTATTTGCAGAGATATGTTTTATTAGTCGACCCGCGCGGAACTCCGCACTGTGCTTCAAATCGTTTCATCAGGCATTTCGCTCTTTAAAAATTTCAGAAAGAACATTATAAAGAAGAACCGAAAAAAGTAAACGGAAAAAAGTAAGCGCACAAGAGAAGGCATGTAATTTGAAGACATCAGTAACAAAACCTCGTTAAATGCAACGTGGTGATAATTTTATCATCGCTCACCTTTTGGTTGTACATATTTTCAATGCAAACATAAATATCATTAAAAGTGTGGCTGAGTGACTCGTGAAAAAGCAGTAATTTTGCACGTGAAAAAACAGGTTGTAGCAAATACAGTCCTGCCCATGTAAGCATCTAACGGGAAAGAAAGAAACATTATTGGCACGGATTCGAACTGGCGCCATTCTGATTAACTGCACGACACTCCAACAAACCTAGCAATTGCGCCTTCCTTTTCGAATGCTTTTCATTGAAGGAATGCGTAGTAAAAAACAGCAAAAAAGCTTTTTGCTGAAAAAAAAATAAGATCCTGCGTCTATGTTTTGTCATTAGCCAGCATGATACGATTTAAAATTATTCGTAAAGCATGGAATTTGATCAAAGAATGAGGAAGATCTCACGTAGCGATTGAAACAAATATTTTAGAGAAGTAATAAAGTAGATTGAAAATAAGTGTTTTTATTTTTGAATATTGAACTATTTCCCACAGCAGGCTGCTTTAATCGTTCCAGCTTAAACGCCCGCATATATTTCGCTTTTAATCGAACACTTAAAATTCAAAACCAAAACCAGTTGAATTCAGTCCGTTTTTTAAGTGTATTTTTTCGAACGTAGAAAAAATATATATATTTTTTTCCAGCCGAAAACAGAATAGTAGAAAATGATTTCTTACTAATGAAATTGATAATAACTTCAATGTTTTATATCGTATTCGAATAAAAAATTAAATGTTTACTGGGTGAAACTCGTAGTTTAAATTTGGCGTAATATTTTTTCATTTGTACAAAATGTCGAACACTGCTATTAGAAAAATCTACATTTCAACATACAATGAAAATGTTTTTCTGCACAAAAAGGATTCCCTTGAGGTAATTCTAATACTTTTTTATGCTTACAATATGCTTTGTGGTTTGAACGGAGTCAAAGCTTAAAAAAAAAAAAAGGAACAACACCCTTCAATTAACAGTCAACTTGTCCGAATGATAACTGTAGCCGGCATAAAGGAGTCGAAACACCAAGTAGCATCAAATTGCATTTATTTTATTACGTGTGTTACCTGTTGTATGTTATGTGTACATGTAATGCGTAATATTAATCTAGATTTGCTATTATGTCGGACAGCCCGAGCTTGCCCGAAGTTCAGTTAGTCTATAGCCGAACGCTATACCGAAAAAATTTTAACCGAACAACTAAGTCCAGTGCTTTTACGCTTTTTTTAAATGCACACACACACCCAGACAGGTTAATTTTTTTTTCTTCGTGAAAGCGAAGCAAAAAATTGTAAAATTGTATTAGTGCTTTGCTTAAAAAAAATAAAAAAAAAATCGGCATAAGAACTTCAGGTTGCATCAAGATTTTACAACAGCAAGAGGCGTTTCCGAAAACTTGATTTTTCGACCTAAGTCTACTTTTCGTCATTAGCTGACCTGATAAATTTTAAAATGAGAGGCGAATAATATATAAGATAAGATAGTGATGAGAAGTGTTTTTATTTCTAAAAATTTTTACAATTTGTTATTGCAGGACGGTTAAAAAACAAAATAATTTGAACTAAGCTCTTTTTTAAGCATAGCTTTTCGAATGCAGTAAAAATGTGATAGGATATTTGTTTTTTACCAAAAGAAGAAAAAAAATGTAGTTTACCCTTCAAATTGAGGTAGTAATTTTTTTACTTGTAAAAAGAGTCGAAAATTCATTAGAAGAATCTATATTTCAATATACGTTTTATTATTTTTTTTCTGAATAAAAAAAAAATTCCATTGTAGGTTGAAGTCTAAAACCTGATACTTATATATTCGTTTACATTATGCTTTAATTTTCTTACCAGAGCCAAAGCCTTAAAAAAAAAAAAAAAAAAAACGTACACTTAAGGAGCAATCTAGTTCCACGTTGCATTAAGTTTTCATAGCAGCAAGGATCGTTTCCAACATTTATTCTATTTCCTCATATTTGTTATTCATTGATATTAAGCGTTCCTGTAATGCGCGATTTTTATCTAACTTTTTGAAGCAGATTGTCCGGACGTGGGCCCGAACACGCATTCTTCTTGTTACCAGTCGAACGCTTTGCCAATCAAGCTATTCAGCTCCGTCGGTCTCCCTGCAAGTTAAACTTATAAATTTAACCGAAAACCTCATTCTGGTTCTTTAAAACCGGTTTTTTGGCAGAAAGAATCAATTTTTAGACCGTGGGTCTATTTTTCGTCAGTAGCCTGCACGATTAGCTTTAAAATAAGGTGTAAATCAAACAAATCGATCAAGATTTGAGGAAGATCTCGCGTAGAAACCAAAAACAGGCTACAGAAATAACATATAAGGACAATGAAATGTGAAAAAAAGAATTTAAAGCACTGTTTGAATCTGTCATACCTTTTGTATAGCATGAAATAATCCTGATTAAAAAAAAGTTTTACAAAACTGATTAGTGAAAAAGAGATTTTTCTAGCTCAAAAAATAATAATTCAAAATGATTTTCGAGATGATTGTCGCCTTCAAATTAATTTATCACCTTCTCATGAAAGAAAATTTCTCTCGAGTAGTTTTCCAAAAATGTAAAAAATAAATTTCTTCTGTATTACGCATACGATATTAAATTTCAAAACTAAAAAACAATTCCCTAATAATATTCCAGGAAAATAATATGTTTAAGAAGCTTAGAAAAGGGTGGCAAAAACTGCTGAAAAAGTTTTCTGCGATAATGTTATTTTTCTAAATTGATATTCTCTAATTAAAACCTGAAAATTTAATGAACTCCACTGCTTCAAGAGCAAAATAGGAAAGAGAACCGCTTTATTCAATCAATTTTCGCTTCAGGCTATTCGAAATTAAAATTCATTTTTGACTTCATATTGAATGCAAATTGCGTGTTGACGTTAGCACATTTAGCAAGAAGAAAAGGACGGAACGAAAGATTAATGTTTAAATAAGAAGTATCCCAAATACTACGTGATGTATAAACACAACTCGAAAAGCTAAGGTTATTATTAATGAGTTTTAAGTGTACTGTAATAATTTCCTTATTATATATTGTTTTATTTCATTAGAATTTTATTTTTGAATCAAATTTTACGATTTGCTGTGGGGTATTGGTATTACTTCAAATGCTATTGACTTAGATGAACAAATATGACAGTATATTCGAAGATAAAAATACTTGGCGAGAACGTGTACAAAATAAAATGTATAATTGTGTGCGGTACAAACTATTAGTTTTCTTTTTAATCATCAGTTTTCCTCACTGATTATTCTTAGTAAAGTCACGCCCTCTATTAACGAAGTCAAAAGGACCCAAAAAATTTCGTGTTAAAAACATCACGAATACATTTGAAGTAAAAAGTAAACAATTACCGTATTACTCTGCATTAGCCAGCATGCCGGAAAAAAGCGAGGTCGACCAGCATGCCGGAAAAAAGCGAGGTTGACCAGCATGCTGGAAAATTCGAATTGTCGTTCATGCCGGATAATTTGAGGTTTAGTTTGCAACAAAATAAAAGTAAATTTCTTCATTCAGTTCCTACCTTAATTGTTACTGCGATTCGTTGATAATTTTTTAAATAAATTATTTTTGGTTCTCTTTAGAGAGGTAGAGTAAGTTCGGCAATCTCGCCCCACCTAAGAAGAAACTTTTTTAAAAATATATATACTGACGAAAAATAAAAAATAATACCTCCGGACTCTTTTAGTACAGGTCCAAAAACTGTGTAAATTTTATGACTAAAAACTACGAGTTAAATTTTTAACTGCACAAAAACAAAATTTCAACTTTGGGGCATATAACCTTGACAGTCAGACAATTCACCCCACTACATCGGGTTAAATGCCCGACTTGAGGTAACCGCACCAAATTTGTTATGATAAGCAAAAAAAAAAAAAAACAGTTAGTTATAGTCGAATCCCGACTTACGCGAGGGATGCGTTCCAAGACACCTCGCGTAAGTCGGAATTTCGCGTTGTGGAACAAGGTATGTTTAGTAATTTTTTATAAGCATACCCAATTGTTTCAGACTTTTGTAAACACCTCTCATATTAAGATAAATAAATACCTTTGTGCTGAACAGTAAAGTAAGACAAAACAATGTTAGAAGAGCGCAAATTTGCAAATTACAGCAGACACGTGTTTCGGCGTTACAGGGAACGCCTTTTTCAATGCAAAAAATAATGAGCTTATGGATGAAAAGACATGAAAAAAAAAATAGTTAAGAATCGGAGCGGTTTTTTGTATAAACTAAAGCAAAGCGTTGTTTAGACTAATACGGTGGGTGAACTTCCGCCTTCAGTGATGCTGAAGGGATAAAAGTCCATTCACTAAACCAATATTTAGTGTCAACGAAGCCCATTCTAACTATCCGCCGCTCATTTGCGAAAAATTTCATATGCTGCAGGCGAGTAATTTGTGTCCGCACTAATTACTCATGAAAAACTCGCGTTATAGCCATTCGTGTAAGTCGGATCGCGTTGTAGCGGGATCCGACAGTAAATGAATGCAAGTCAATGCAAATCATAATAAGAGCAACGAAATAATTGCAAACGCATAAACACAATTTTTAATGCATTTGATTTATGCGTAATAATGTTTGCAACACATAATAAATTTAGAAACTGGTAATAAATAGCTGCTGTGATTTTTAACATATATTTCGGCACTTTCAAAATTATTTTACTGTGTTAATGATTTTTTCAATTTACTATGCATTTGTTGTAAACGCGAGATATACAAAATCAATTTCATTAAGTTGCAAAAAGTTGCATAATACAAGTAGCTGTTGATAAAATGAAAATTTAATTACAATTTCCTTGAAAAAAATTTAAAAAATACACTTTTAAAAATAAATACAACTGCAAGTAGCATCGATACAAAATGAAAATGATACTTTTTTTTCATATTTGAAAGTTTTTAAACTGTGTGTGCGGAAATACATCGACGCATACTATCCCGAATAATACCAACTCGGAGTTACAAGGTCTCTTATTTTTTATCACATTGCAAAGACAGAATGCATTTCACTAATGCTTTAGCATCAAAATTTTACTTTATTGCACAAATAACACAAATTTGGTATGTTGTTGTGTGTCTGTGTGTGTGATTAGCTACTAGTAATATTCATTACCCAGATTTTAAACTTTTACATATTATTCGTTTAAACCCCGTGCATTGGTAACTACCAGTTTTTCGTAAGTGTCTTTTGTATTTTTATTCTATTTGCTTGAAAGCTAGAGGTATTGGAGTTTTTGATGTAAACTCTTGCTGTATTTTACTAATACATTGAAATTATTTTATTGACGGAATGTTTATTCTGTTGTTGTGAAAGTGTTTAACGCACAATAATATCAAACTAGTCGACCCGTGCGGAACTCCGCACTGTGCTTCGAATCGTTTTATAAGGCATTTCGCTCTTTAAAAATTTCAAAGGAAGAACATTACGAAGAAGAACCGAAAAAAAGTGAACGGAAAAATGTAAGCGCACAAGAGAAGGCATGTAATTTCAAGACATCAATAACAAAACCTCGTTAAATAAAACGCTGTGATAATTTGATCATCGCTCACCTTTTTTTGGTTGTACGTACTTTCAATGCAAATATGGATATCATTAAAAGTGTGGCTGAGTGACTCGTGAAAAAGCAGTACTTTTGCATGTGAAAAAAACGGGTTGTGGCAAATAGTCCTGCTCATGTGAGCATCTGAAGGAAAAAAAGAAACATTAAAGAGATATTTATTGGCACGGAATCGAACTGGCACCATTCTGATTAACAGTACAACACTCCAACAAACTTAGCAATTTCGCCTTCCTTTTCGAATGCTATTCATTGAAGGAACGCGTAATAAAAAACATCAAAAAAGCTTTTTGCCGAAAAAAAATAAGATCATGCGACTATATTTTGCAATTAGCATGATTTAAAATTATTCGTAAACATGGAATTTGATTAAAGAATGAGGAAGATCTCTCGTAGCGATTTAAACAAACATTCTAGAGAAGTAATACATTCGATTGAAAATAATTGTTTTTATTTTTGAATATTGAACAATTTCCCATAGCAGGCTGCTTTAACAGTTACGGCTTAAATGCTCGCACATGTTTTTCTTTTAATCGAACACTTAAAATTCAAAATCAAAACCAGTTGAACTGAACTCGTTTTTTAAATGCAATTTTTCGAACGTAGGCAAAGTGTTTTTTTTTCAGCTCAAAGCAGAGAAGTAGAAAACGATTTCTTTACAAATGGAGTTGATAATAATTTTAATGTTTTATATCGTATTCGAATAAATAGTTGAAGGTTTTCTGGGTGAAACTCGTAGTTTCAATTTAACGTAATATTTCTTCATTTGTACGAAAAGTCGAACACTGCTATTAGAAAACTCTACATTTCAGCATATAATGAAAACGTTTTTCTGCATAAAAAGGATTCCCTTGAGGCAAATCTAATATTTTTTTATGCTTACATTATACTTCATGTTCTGGGCGGCGTCAAAGCTTTTTAAAAAAAGGAAGAACACTTTCGATTAACAGTCAACTTATCTGAATGATAGCTGAAGCCTGCATAAAGGAGTCGAAACACCAAATAGCATTCCCACTGCATTTATTTTATTACGTGTGTTATCTGTTGAATGTTATAACTACATGTAATGCCTAATATTAATGTAAATTTGCTATTATGTCGGACAGCCCGAGCTTGCCCGAAATTCAGATAGTTTAAAGCCGAACGATCTACCGAAAAAACTTATCAATTTAACCGAACAACTAAGTCCAGTGCTTTTAAAATTAAAAAAAAAAAGAAAAGAAAAAAAACAGGTTAATTTTAATTTTTTTTCTTGCCGAAAGCGACGCAAAAAATTGGATAATTGTATTAGAACTTTGCTTCAAAAAAAAAAAAAAAAATGCATAAGAAGTACAGGCTGCATCAAGGTTTTGCAACAGCAAGGGGCGTTTCCGAAAACTTGATTTTTAGACCGTAAGTCTATTTTTTATCATTAGCCGGCCTGATAAGTTTTAAAATGAAGGGGGGAGGATGTCTTCAAGAGATAAGAAAGATCTCGCATACTGACAGAAAAATAATCTAAAGAAAGAATATATAAGATAAGATATTAAAGAGAAGTGTTTTTATTTTTTAAAATTTTTACAATTGCTGGTTTTTGTTATTGCTGGCTGCTTGAACCCTTATGGCTTAGATGACAGCACGTGTTCATCATTTAACAGCGCGGTTAAAGTACAAAATAATTTGAACTAAGTTCTTTTTTAAGCTTAGCTTTTCGAATGTAGTAAAAATATGATAGGCTATCTGTTTTTTGCAAAAAGGAGGAAAAAAATATATTTTACCCTTTAAATTGAGGTAGTATTTTTCTATTTGTACAAAAAGTCAAAAACTCATTAAAAGAGTTTATATTTCAATATACGATTTATTATTTTTTTCTGAACAAAAAACAATTCCATTGTAGTCTGAAATCTTGAACCTGATACTTATATTTTCGCTTACATTATGCTTTAATTTTCTTACCGTAGCCAAAGCTTTTTTTTTTTTTTAAAGCCTTTCATTTATGAATCAATTTAGCTCCACGTTGCATCAAGTTTACATAACAATAAGGAGCGTTTACATCTCATCTATTCTATTCCCTCAGATTTGTTATTCATCGTTATTAAGTGTTAATGTAATGCGCGACATTTCTCTAATTTTTTGATGCAGATTGTCCAGACATGGGCCCGAACATTCATTCTCCTGGTTACCAGGTGAACGCTAGCCAATCAAGCTATTCAGCTCTGTCAGTCACAGTGCAAGTTAATGTTATAAGTTTAACCGAAAACCTCAATCTGGTTCTTTAAAACAGGTGTTTTTGACAGAAAAAAAAAACATTTTTTTGACCGTGTGTCTATTTTTCGTCAGTAGCCTGCACAATAAGCTTTAAAATAAGGTGTAAATCGAAGAAATCGATCAAGAATTGAGAAAGATCTCGCGTAGAAACCAAAAACAGGCTACAGAAATAATATGTAAGGATTTATTAAGTGCTTGAACACAGTGTGGATACATAATATTGTCGACGATTTAGGGGGGAGGGATCATGTCCCCATGGTCCTTACCTTGCATCCGCCCATGACTGGGGTTGTGACCCACAGGTTGAGGAACACAGATAATTTGAAGCACCATTTTTGGTAGTTAAATAAGTCAAATATTGTGTTTCATGGAACTGAAAAACATGTAAACCTCAGAAAAGAATTCTCCAATACGGCAAAATTATCGTCGTAGTTTTCAGTTTTCCAAAAAATGTTTTAAGCTTTCTTTTCTCTCTCTCTCTCTCTCTCTCTCTCTCTCTCTTTTTTCATGTTGCTTTGATATGTCTGAATGTCTTTTCCTTATGTAATAGTTTTTGAGGAATACACATGGCACAGACATATAATTTTTAAATTCCTTTGCTCCACAAATTAAAAAAAAAAAAAAAGAAAAAGAAAACGAAAATAAAACACTCATCGCTTATTTTTAGGATTTATGATGTAGTTTTGGCCGGGGCACGTTTACGCGGATAATTTCCAATGAATTTTCTAACTGTCATGTGTTAACTTAGGAAATTTTAGACATGGCGATTTTATGCTTTCGTTAATGGAGTAAAACTTGGTATATTCAGTTGTTGCTCAGTTTATGTTTTTAACCGTTTAAAAAATATTTTTGAGTCCAAGTCGGTTTTATAAACGTGCCCCGGACACGGGGCACGTTTACGCATATTTATTTTGACACCTAACGTGGTTCTGTTAGTGTTTTGAACATAATGTCTTACCATCGTCAAAATAAAGCAAATTTATTACTTACTGAATAGTGTATAAAATAAAAGCTGAATGGGCATGAAGACAGCACTACATGATTGTAACTTATAAGATACGAATTTGTAATTTAATAAAAATGAATGGTGGTTTTCAAAACTAAATAGCCTGAAAATATGAAAAAGTTTTCAGACAGTTCGGAGCGAAAAAAGCGTCAAGGCACGTTTATAAGTAAGACACCGTAAGACCGTAAAGGTGCTCTGACGTCAACGCGTAAACTTGCCCCGTCGCCAAGTTTGGATTTATTTTTAACATGAAAAAAATAATAAAATTTCAGTTCATACAAGTAAAATTCTCAAAAAATGATAAAATTCTGCTATTTTTTATATATTTGTTCTTTTTTAACTAAGTATTATTTATTCACAATAAGCTTCAAAGCGTTCAGCACAAAACTTACTCAACTTGATAGAAAACAGATTATTATTTCTGTATGCTAGACCGAAGCTCGACTGATGCCCAAGAACTAGAGAATATGTGCTTGAGAGCAGCGTCAATCTATTATGACTGTTGGTTATCTAGTAATAATTCATTTAAAAAAAAAAAAGGCACTGCGTAAACGTGCTCCGATCTACCCTATCACTAACTTTGTTTGACTTTGGAATGTTAAAGAAAATTTACTAAAAAAGGATAAATTGAACTGGAAATAAAGATAAATTTTAAGAATCACAAAAATATTGCTTGCATTAAGCGAAGCTTGCTCGGAAAAAGCGAGTTATGTTCCCATAAACTTAACATTGTACCAACCAAGTATTTCTGATTTCCCCGCTAAATCCGGGTTCTCGTTAAATCAGGGCTTGTTGTAAGCGAGTTCAACTGTATTTACTTAGGAATTCATTTGCGTTTAAAAATTTCATTCTTGCAGATTTCAGAAAAATTCCTAAAATGTCGCTAAAAATTTTGTTCTGACTAGAAAACCGTACGTCAAAGTAAGAAAAATTAAATAAATAAACAAGCAGCATGCAAAATAATACAGTAGAACTTTTTTTGACGTGTAACTTATTTGCCCTGGTCCCTCCGTTCTCGAGATATAAGGATTTTGCAGTAGGCTTTATGTTTAAGTACGCTCTATTTAACGATTTTCTCCATTTAAAGACGGTTTTTCACGGGGCTGGACGCTCCAATGTAGTTTTAAAAGAATTCTATTTAAGGACGCATTCTATGTAAGGACGATTTTTGGGGTCCCTTGAAAGTAGTTAATCAGAGAGTAACGTTATTAGTTTCTGAACGTACAGTGCTGGTAAAAAAATTGCATCCCCCTGGCATTTTCACAACAATGGTATTATGTGAGAAGTTTTGGTCGACCGATTAACGATGAATGTATGTGAAATTCTACAAAACTTACGAAATAAACATTTAACAGCAGGAATCCGATAATTGTTTACATAGATCGGGGCTGTTTCCAGGCCAAGGCAAACTGCTGACCCCATGCTCATTTTTCCGTTTCTGAACCTGCGTGTGAGTTTAGAGAAAAAAAAACGTAACCCCATGTCAATTTAAGTCTAATGGCAGGATAAAAATTTTTAAATTGTTACTTACCAGTTTTGCCCTATGACACGGAGCTGAATCATCCTGTGAAATGACATTTGGAACTGAAGTAAAGTGATCCCGGATAGTAGGAAGCAATTTCTCCTCCAAAGTGCCAATATACACCTGAGCGTTAACTGTTCCTTGCACAAAGTGAAGCACATCAACTCCTTGATCAGAAATACATCCCCAAATCATCTGGGATACGGGATGCTTGACTGTGTGCTGAATGCAGTCGGGATGATATTCCTCTCTTTGCAGACCGGGTGATGCAATTTTTTTTTACCACCACTGTATCTATCTCCTGATAGATCAATGTATGTGTGTTTGTTCGTATGTACGCATTAAGGCCGCTTCGAATAGCAGTTGGATGTCTTCTGACATCAGTTATGATCAATTGTCGCCTATGTATGCGACATTTTAGGAATTTTTCCCAAAATTTGCCGCCAAATTAGTCACCAAAAATGTCGCCGACTTGATAATATCTTTTAATTTTCTCGGTAACTTTCGGTTATATTTTTGCTCACGAAATCACCGGTATCTTCATTTTCGTGAAAAATATGACTCACGGATATTAGTGGGTTGCGGAAATTAGTGAGTTCTTCATGTTAAGTTGCAAATGAAAGCGATTTCTGGTGCAGTATGATAACAGTTGAATATCATATTTTTGTATTCTATTAGAAAAAGAAAAGCAAAATAATTTATTTTTGCTTTTCCCCCAAATTTCATTTTGACAAGTTTGTTTCAATAAATACCCAAAGCCATATGTTACTCTTCCCGACACATTAGCTTAGCGCTTAACTTCAAACCTCTTTATAGTGTCCCATTTTCTCCTCCGCAATTATTACGATTCTAAGGCAGGATCCTCCATCGTTGGCATAATACCTTCGCCTAGCGTCTCAACAATTCACTCGATTATCCCTGAATACCGAGATAAAAGGGAATTGTCGTGTTTCCATAGCAACTGAAGATGAAGTATCCTCAGATGAAGATACTAACGTTAACTAGATTAGAAACCCTAGATGGTGAATGAATTTGGGTTTAAAAAATGATTTTAAAATGATTTACTGTAGGTATTTTTTATTTATTTCCATTTGAAATTAATATTTCGACAACATAAATTATTTTTTCATTGAATGGCATGGATACGTGTAAAATATCATGTTTTCATTTTAATTAAAACGACCCTCACTTTTCTTAAAAGAAGCAAACATTTGGATCAAGGCTTATTTAAAAAAAAAAAATCAAAGCAGACCGTCAGAAGAGTTTTATTTTCGCTAGACTACTAGATAAATTCCTTTTCTTTTATTTGAATCATTTTAGATGCACATGTATCAAAACTGTGTGCAGAAAAAGTTTTCTTACGTATTTTTTTCTAGTTGTGTTATAAATTTTGAACATTCACAATACTAATCATGCATCCCAATTTGTTTAATCATTAGAAATATTTTGAAATCCTAATTTCTGATGAAGGTGTGCAAAATAGAGATCAGAAATATTTTAAAATGTTGTTACACCGCTTCCACAAATTACATTCGTGACAAATGTATGCAGTCCAAGAACTCATGAGTGCCACACCTATGTCATAGCATAAGAATTCTTTTCTCTGTAAGCACATCACAGCGAGTAATAAAGGTTAGCTATTTTTTAAGCTGAGTCGCTCTGGCTTCGGCAGGAAACAGGTAGCAAAAGTACATAATAGTGCTGCAAAAACATCATAGATTAGTTCCATGTCACGTGACCGGGTGGTACCCTACCCTATTTAAAGGACATTTTAGCAAAGTGCAAATATGCTTTTGAAACAAACCTATGCAAATTTTCAGCTTCCAAGGCAAATATTATGAAGTTCCACGATGTATATTAAAAAGAACAGACCAGAATCGTTTCACAAAACTGATCCGCCATTTTGAAGCCCCCATTTTTTTTATTGGTCCTTCATCCTCAGTAGTTGAGTCTTGGAAGTTGAAAATTTGTAAAGGTTAGTTTCAAAGGCATGTCGTCACCTCTATAAAATTTCGTTCAAATCGGAGATGGTTCGGTAGAGACGATGAGGTCACTTGACATGGAATGACTCAATGATGTTTAGTTTTTGATGCACCTTTGCTGCCTGTTTCCTGCCAAAGTCAAAGTGTGACTAAGCTTAAATAATAGCGAAGCTTTCTTACCTACTGTGATGTGTTTACGGAGAAAAACGTTACGTCTTAGTACTATGATATAGATCTGGAGCTCTCGGGCTCTTGCTCTAAAGAGATTGATTGTGGAAAGGCAAAATAACTTTAAACCCTTGTACTTGATTTTGAGAAACGGGCTTTTTTTAGCCTACTTTCCCATTAAAAGTCAGAAAAAGAAGAAAAAAGCATGAAAGAAGGCTTAATGCATCTTAAAAATATCGAGAAAAACAAAAAAAAGTCAAAAATAAATAAAATAATTATATAAATATCGAAAATTAAAAATTGGAAAGTAGGGTATTGAGATGGGGAAAAATGTCTGTCGGTCTGTCGGTCTGTCTGTCTGTCCCCCCCTCCCCTAATAACTTTTGAATGAATAGTCCGATTCGAAAAAGCTTTTTTTTTTGTTCAAAAGATCTCGACGAGGACATCTCATTCCCATATTTTACTTTTTGAATTGAACTATTTTTTGTTCAATTTTGAACAGTTCAAAAAAACTTAACATTAGCGCCTACGGGGAAATTCAAGGCAATTCCGAACTGTGAGGCGAATTTGCTTCAAACAAACTTTGTAGGAAAAAGCTTTTGATGAAAAAATTGTATGTAAAGTATCTTTTTGATTTGAATAATTTTCCGTTCAATTTTGAATAGTTCAAATCCCTTTACAATAGCGCCTACGGGGAAACTGAAAGTCAATGTAGATTCCGTACTTGAAGGCGGATTTACTTCTAACAAATTTTGTTGGAAATAACTCTTGACGCCAAACTCCAGACTTCGACTCCGAGAATTTAGGGGCACTTGACTCCGACTCCGACTCCTGTGCCCGACAATTAATCGGACTCCGACTCCCCGACTTCGACTCTGACTTCGTAGCTTTGGCAAAAATTTATACACGGAGGACAAATGACTGACTCCGATTCTTAAATATTCGACTCCGACTCCTTTATCTCAAAATGAGATTGACTTCGACTGTGACTCCGCTGCTATGGTTTTAACTGTGAAATAATTATTGTTGATATGACTTGTTTTTATTTTTACGCTAAAGTTTAAATTTAGATACTCAGTTTTTGGCTAATAAACTCGAAGTCATTTATGTTTCTACATAAAAATATGCACAGACGATTTTTTTTTTATTTTTTGACAGTGAAAATTATTTCTTTAAGTTGATATTTTATTGTTTTTTTTTTTTTTTGGTAAGCGCATTAGTTCATTTAAAAAAATGTTTTTGGCACCAGGGAAAAAAGAAACGATTCTTTTTTTTTTGATATGATGTATTTATTTTAATGAGTGTATTAATTTTAATTATAATTTTTTTATTTTGAAAGCTGTTAAAGGTATTTTGTAATGGAAAAAAGTGTATTGGCTGCTTTGTTTAAAAGTTGCTGCTATTTTATTTCTTCGTTTTTTTTTTTTTTTACGCATCTAATTTTTTTAGATGAGTAAGGAATATATATTTTATTCCTAGAAAAATCAGCTTAAAGTATTTTAAAAATATGTTTGAAAAAATTTGCAATTTTAGCTATTTTTGAGAATATTGATCAGGTACTAGAAAGTAGTATGGGTATACGGGAAAGTAGGCTCGTCTAGTTCTAGACAGAACTTCTTGTTTTTCTTCATCTTAATGTGCCCATCTAAATTTACATATTTTCGGTTCCAGTAAATTTGGTTTTTTTTCTTTATCGTATTATGTAAAACCGAAAAATTGAATTTCTTATAACTGACTTTTAATCAAAACAAAAAAAAAGTTGTGTGTAGACATAAAAAAAGTGAAAAATAATTGAAAAAGTTGATGTTTAAATTATTAGTTCGCGGTTAAATTTACAATTAAAGACATATACATATATAACGAATTTCATTAATATAAAGTCATTTCAAACAATACTCTTTTTATATATCTTTAAAATTATTTAAATTATACGCAGTTTTTAGATTACACAAATTCCGTCAAGTTTTGTTAAATGTGTTACTTTTTTTTAGCTTTTTTTGCACAGAGCAGTACTTCTTTTATAGTCCAGTTTTGCATTTTCCACTCCTACACTGTGGAAACGATTCAAAAACGTTCCAGAAAAATAATAGGCAGCTGGTGTGCGCAATTTCAGCCAGTAACATATCTTGCAAAAACCAGGTACAATTTCCTATAAAAGTCAGTAACCTTTCTGAAATTATCCTTGAAACTTTCTGAATCATTGGAAAATATCCCCTATTAAAGCAAATCATGTCTTGGGAACCATCTTGAAAAAATAAGTAATTTTCATGTTACTGACCAGAAATTTCCTTAATTGCCAAGAAAGCTCCAGAAGAATTAGAGCAACCACAATCAACGCTGCGCGTGACTTCGCAGCAAAGTCATTTGCCTGCAATTCGTGCTTCGCAAAGTTACACTAATCCAATGACTTATTTGTTCCCAATTGGCACTTAGTCACCTTGGTCAGGCATAATCAAGCTAAACCCGATACAGTTAATATACTTTCTCAGTCAATCTTTAAACTGATAGCAAAAAATAGTTTTCACACCAGTGGAAAGTCTGCATTCGTGCATCGTTTAGCAATTCAGGAGTTGTTTTTGGGAAGATACTGAATTTTATGGGGAAACAGGTGAAAACCTCTGAAATGTCGAAACGTTCTACGGAAATAACCAGTAAAGTTTGGGAATTTTTTTACAGTGTAATGTTCATTGTTTAGCTCTTTTCTGACAATGCAGTTATTTCAAACTACAGTAAATGCCGAGATCCCACCACGAAGAGGTGACTGCATTGCGTGTTTACCCTACCCTTACCATCCAACCTATCAAGAAAGAGTTATTTAACGTATTAGCATATTTAAAAAATATTTCTGTTCGCATAAACCCATCTCTTACTTTTTCTGCTACTGTTTCTGTTGATTTATTGAAAAGTTCCACAACCCTTTCAACATCCTCAGCATGAAATGATAAAATTCAGAGTTAGAGCGTCTGTTATTATTAACTCTTGAAAAAGTAGAATGTGTCCTTAACTGCCTTGCTTCCCCTTTGTGATGTTGGGGGGCGGGGGGGGGGGAGAAATTAATGCTGATGATTTGTAGGTCGATGGAATCTTCATAGGTTGACGCTTTAAAACTTAATACTGGTAGACGAAATTCTTTTATAGTAATAGCTTAATTTCCTGATGTTTGATCTCTTACATTACGTACTCTTCTGCAAGGCAATTTATTTCGATGTTGACTTAAATGTCGTCCAGTGTCAATAACAAGTTCGCAGGACTGGAAATTTAGTCATTTTTTAAACAACAAATTCATGATGTTCAGCGTATCATCACACAAAACACTTGCATATCGAATAACTTTCCTTGAGTACACAGATCCGTGATTCATGGTAGATTTTTCATCGAGTCATACTAAAGTATACTTTTTTAAGATAGAACCCACAAGTAGCTAGACCTTCTCATCTGCAGTAAAAAAATACAGCTATATAACTCCGTTATCACATATTAACCTATGTTAACGACTTAAACTTACTTCATTTTCTACAGCGTGATCAGTGCCATTTTCTTTCCGTATTACACTAACAATACACATTACGCAAATTTTGGCGTAATTTTTGTTAGTTTTTAAAATTTCGAACTCTTTCATCAAATTCTTACTAAGTATATAGTAGTAAGTTTCTAAAACCAGTTAATGCTTCCCGAATAACACCAGAATACGTCCCCAAGTTACTCAGGTTGTTAAAGTAGTTAAAACTGGTCAGTGAATCGGCAGAATGGTGAATAGTTTTGAAAATGGATAAGAAATAAATTTATGAAAGTAACCCCTAACTGCGATCACCAAAACCAAAACTGAATCAAAAATTCAACTTTGATCATTAATCTAAAATAAAAAAAAATCATGTTTAAAACCATGCAATATTCTTTAAAATGCAAATATATTGCAAATATGTTAGTACTATTGTACTGGGTTGTACTGTCATACTATGTTAGTAATGGGAAGGACAGGCAGAATTGAACACAAAGTACATCTACCTTCTCGTAGTGGGTTCTGGATTGTTACTCTAATAAAATATACATGCAGTACCAGTAATAGCTGCACACTTATTACTAAAAATGCAAAATTTGACTATGAAAGATAAAATTCTGCATTGTGCAAAAAAAATCTAAAAAAAAGTCCAATTTTATAAAACTTTGCGCCTTATGAGTGGACTAAAAACTTAAAAGAAATAACTTTAACGACGTATGAAAGAAGTACTAAATGAAAACTTTACCATACTTTAAAACTAATGCTCGATCCAAGTAGATGAATATTTATTTTTAATTAACTTTCCCACATTAAGGATTCAAATTCACTTCTTTTATTTTTGCTATTCAAAGTCCCTAATCAAAAATGTCAATTTTTCGACCCACTCATATGTATGCAGACATGCGTATTTGTGTGAGAGTGTGCGTATGTGTGAAAGAGAGAGAGAGAGAGAGAGATTTGTGCATTAGGTAGAATACCTTTTATATCTTAATTATAAAAGTAAATTAACGCAACTCCCACCATTATAACAGTTCTAACTTTCTGCGAACATCAAGCGCGAGAAAGGCTTCTCTTTATGCATCAGCTAATTGCATAGCAAGTGTCTCGTAAACTAGAAAGTTATTACACTCCATTTGTTCTAAGAAACCAGACGACAAGGATCCTCGAAGGGTGGAAGCTAGTTAACGACACATATCATCGAATTTCCTTCCGAGAGAGAAAGTCGTTTACTATACATAAAACTTTTCCCCGGGCCCGCAAATTGCATAAGGTACAAGAAAGAGACTTTCTTCTTTTAACACCTTCATTCTTCCCCTTATCATCACGTTTGAATTTTTCCGTCATATAATGTCTTGTCTAATTTTTTGGAATCAAAAGCGAGGGAGAGAATATTTGAAATGTTTTCCTAATAATAAGAGTTAAACAATGCCATATAAACTGCTTTTCGTATAAGCAAATTTAAACGAGTGATTTGAATTTTGTGTTTTATACCTTGAGTTGCAAATCTAAGGTATTTAACTCAAACATCACATGGAAGTTCACTTAGTGCATCAAATCCCATGAATTAAGCTGTTTTTTTATTTGCCAAAGTTTTAATTATTTTTAGCGTTAAATAAAATTACTAAACAAATTTGCAGGATTTCTATTAATATTCTTTCATATAAAACTGGTTACTTGTAAAAGCTCAAATACAAGCTTAGAAATTTTATGTGAAAGAAATTATTTGAGTCGTTAAAGAACTCAAGTAAAACTGGATAGCAACCCTGCATTTTTAGCTATGCGATAAAACAGAAGTAAATATTTCTACTGATATGTAATTACTTTTTAATTAAAGAAAGAAGTAATTGTATACGTGCAAGGGAAAAAGTGATTTGGCACTTATATAATCTGTATGCAACTTTATTTAGTTTTCTGTTGTTAAAATGACTGAGAAAAATAATTTTTTTAGAGGACCTTACTCAGATGAATTTTACGTTTCAGTTTTTTGCGTCACAAAGTAATTTTACTTAATTAAGGAGTGGCTTAGTTGTTAAATGATATGCATTAGCCACTGAAAGATAACTCAATAAAATATCTCAGTTAAAATACAAAAGTATAAATTACATAGTAACTTAAAATGTTGTAAAAAATAAATAGTAAACGTTTCCGATAAAGATGATTGTTGTTACTCCACTGAATTCTTAACTTTTCTTGATATGTTGTCATTCCATTTAAATTAAGCCTTTCTAAGTTTAGTTTTTAATTTTATATTCAGTGAATCTGGCAAGAGATAAGAAATGTTATAATGCTTACGTTATATGATTGAAAAGCTTCGATGTGCATGATACATTATAAGTTATACGATATTCATGCATTTGTATTCAGTGACATAAATAAATTAATGCAAAACAAACAAGTCTAGAGTCTCAACTATGTTCGTTATGAACAAATTTCATTCGTAGAGCTTAACATTTTTTTTCTGTGTAAATATATTTGTTTAATCGAATCGTTTTCATAGGTCGCTATATTTTATATATACATATTAAATGATAATCAGAGTAACATGTAGGATGTGTAGTTCAATAATAATTATACATTAAAACATAAAAAGGAAAGCAAAAGAGTTTTACACATATAACTACAATTTGTCATAAAAAAAGTGAAAAAAAAAAAAACAAACAAACAAATAAGATAAGTAAAAATTAAAAATTAAAGCTGAGGTGATTGAGAAGAAAAGAAGAAATCATGTATATATATATATATATATATATATATATATATATATATATATATATATATATATATATATATATATATATATATATATATATATATATATATATATATATAGAGAGAGAGAGAGAGAGAGAGAGAGAGAGAGAGAGAGAGAGAGAATGAAGACCTTGTGACAATTTAATTGCTTATTGAGTAAGCATTATAACATTATAGATTTAAGATTGAATTGTAAGACATTATTACATTATTCATAGCTAAACAAGTGAAGGGATTTTTATACAAAAAAGTAACGCAAATAATTTTTAAGAAGAATGAAAACAGCATTTTCCAGTCAATAATTACGGAGAGTTTTTTAGCGCTCAATTTGGTGTTTTTGTTCTTCTTGTCGGAAACTTGGAGTTTCTTTTTGTCAGTGATTGATGCGCTACAAAAACGTCGTTCAATCAGCTAAAGAAATGCATGTTCGAAGGATTGAAATATTTTTATGTTTGTCTAAGCAACATTAGCAATGCTATTGATTTCTTTCTGTAGATTACATAGAAAAACGTCATGTTCATTTCTCTGTGTATTACCTGCATACCTGCACTGAGTCTTTTTTTTAACCCGTAACAGGAGAGGTGAAAAAGTAGTACGTAACAGGGGACGTGAGGTCTCAAAGTCCACTCTATTTGCAATTTTTTAAAACGTCGTGGAATTATGACATATTTCTCTAATTTCCCACAGATGTTTTTTGAATTTTCATTAGCAAGGGGAAAAAAATTTGAATTTTTAATCGAAATATACCTTTTCTGAGGGAATTTCGCTATAATCTTACGATTTTTCGAGAAAATCATATGCTGTAGTAAACAACTACTTACTCGTAATAAAAACGAATCTATTATTTACTAATGATTTTAGTTTAGTTCTTTAATATATACAGAACATTTTAGTACCAGAAAATTGGTTATATCACGTTATGGGAAATTTTCGACAGCCCTTTAACTTTTAGTATTTCGCGTCGTATTTCGAGGAATAATTCAGCTTTCATTGTCCCTATAACATCATTTTGTAACGTTTGTGATCATTTCAAACTCTCGATATCATCAAGAATATTTTACATCTCTTCTACATAACGTGGACAAGATTTAATTAGTTTATATCCGCGGTTCCTCACATTAAAAGCCATGTTCCTACTTCCGAAAATTGTAACACTGAAGAGCAGGTGCGGTCTCACAGAACGTTTCTAAAAATGCAATAAAATTTAAACCACTTACTTAAAGATACTGATAAGCAAGGGGGAGGGTGTTCAACGTCACAAAACAAAAAGCTATTGGGAAAAACATTTAATTTGACAGAAAATGAAATAGGGGTGATCGGAGGAAGTCTTGAGTGGTCTGTGAGACTGCATTTCCCCTGTTAAGGGTTAAACTCTTCTATATAGTTTTTACAATATAATATGTTTTTATATTCTAAGACAGTTCTGTAGAAAAGAAAATCCGAAATATCACTGATTATTTACGTGTAATATTATGGGATTTCATATGTTTTCAGCAAATTCCGGTTAAATTTAAATGTTTTTCTCAAAAGTTTCATGAATTACTGCAGGTTGCACGAATGAATATTCCTCGTCTTCTACAGGTTTGTACGAATTGCAAGCAAGTGAGATGCTTCAAACTTGCTTGCAATTCTAGTTTAGTGTGTGCATTAGTAGTAAAAATGCTGTTAGGGCTTTCTTGGTAATTAAAAAAAGCGCCAAACTATCAATTAACTAACTTAATTTTTTCCGACGGTTCGAGAGACATTACTGATTTTAACCAGGGATATTTCTGTATTATTTCGAAAAATTCAAGGATAATTTCGGGACGGTTACTGACTATTAGTAAAATTTAATCCCGTGGTTTTTAAGACATGTTACTGGCAGAATACATTAGGCTGGGGCACATTAGCTGCCCATTATTTCCCACGAACGTTTCTGAATTGTTTTTACACTCACTGTTTCCCAAAGTTTTTTTTGATCATGTCCAATAGTTAAAATTTTACTGTTCCTATGGTAACATTTAATGTGTATTGCTCAAGAATAATTTAATGTGAATTGCAATAGAACAAATGTTTCAAATGGGATAATCCTTAAATACAATTTACTAGGTTAAACAAGCTTTTCAATAACGTGTAAAAATTGAAAGAGAAATACAGGACACTAATAAAAAAATAAAGCCATTGATGGCCAAAATAATTACACATTTACTTAAAACAAGCTGCGATGTAAATATAGGTTCTGCTAATGTTTTTTTCAACTAAAAGCTACTACCAGATGTTTTTACATCCGAAAGGTCACAACTTTAAATTGAAAAAGGGGTTCCTGGAAACCCCAAAACACGTGTATTTAGTAATATTTTTAATTGTGCTATCCAACGTCTGATATTTCCTGTCATGTTTTAGTAGAAAGGTATTTATTTATTTCTCACGGGCTGCATGTTTAACACGTTTACTGCCACGGCAATGTGCAAAAATCTGCCAAATAATCAGTTTTATTTTTAGTTAAGAAAAATCAGCCAGGACGTTATACTTAGTTAAAAAGTAACATAAATAAACTATTGATAATACTTTGAGTATAATATTTCCGTCTATATTACATTTTACAATGCAAAAAATGAAAACAATGGAATAATATGGAAAATCGCAAATCTCGGATAATATGCAAATATCTAATTAGTGTCGGTTTTCAGAAACAATAATATATATATATTTTTTTTGTTATGTGCCAAACAAAAGTTACTGTATATTTATAGAAGAGAAAATAAACAATTACACAATCAAAACACTCCTTTGTTAGAACTTTTTACACTGAAGACAGCAGTTGGAGTTACAGTTTGAATAAAAATAATTTTATTTCGTATTAACACTAGAAAAAAAAATTGCACTTGATATGTGTTATAGACGAGTGTAAAAAAAAAAAAAAAAAAATCAACCAAGTGCACGAAACCAAAAGGATATGAAAAATCAGCAAAGTCCTACTATCCAATCAATAGGTAGAAAAAAACAGGCTTGTCTTGCAAAAAATGGGGTTAGTTCTTTTTTTTTTAATTTGTATATACTAGTGCCAATATGAAAAAAACAAGTTATCCAACACAAAAACCCCCAAAAATTTGTGACTTTTTGTGGTATTTTGAAAATTTCCAAACATGGTTAAAATTACAAAAAAAAAAAAAAAACTTCCAATGCAAATGTTAAAGAGGATTAAATTTCCTTTAACTTTGGTATTACAACATTTTTGTAGCATGAAAAGCAAGCGAGTTGAAACTTCTTGAAAGTCACGCTTTTTCTGAACCCCTCAGCAAAGTGCGTGAAGGGGCATCAGATAACGGAGGAAAAAAGGAGAAACGCCGACAGTCTGACCTTGGAGATGATTTGTCTTTCGCAGCTGAGGGTAAAATACCTCCGTTCCCTTTAACGTAAAGAAATACCCCCTATACCATTCCCCCCCTTTTTTTCTCGAAATGCGATGCATCGACTCAATAGCTACGCATGTTGGTCACTTCCGAGTTCGTGCGAGAGTATGTTAGATCAATCTGAGTGTTCTGTATTGCATTTTTTTTTCTAGAAATGATTACGCCTGACCAAGGTGTTTTTTCTTTATATTTGCGAATCAGTTTGAATGAATGCAAAATAAAGATTGTAAAGGAGAAGGAAATAGAAAATCTTCAAAGATGCAGTCCAGAACGTCAAAATGAAGAACATCACCGTTTTTCGAAGGACTTAAAAGAAGTGACAATTCACATTGCCTGTCACAAATGCTATACAATGTAAGAACGATTCAGAAACGTTCCTGGGAAATAATGGGCAGCTGATATGCCCAATTTCTGCCAGCAACATATCTTGCAAAAACCAAGAACGTTTTTTGCTAAAATTCAGTAACATTCCTGATGCTATCCTGGAAGCTTCCAGAAAAATTTAGAAATCTTCCTGTTAAAAGCCAGACGTGTTTTTGGAAAATTAGAGTTAGCTTAGTAAAACATAATAGCTTGGCACCTTCATGATTTATCAAGGAAGTTTCAAATGCAGTATTGCAAACATGGCCAGCGCTAAGACAAAATTGCAAGTAAGTATCAAGGATTTTACTCTCTTGCAAATCTACGTGGTCCACAGACTTATTCGCTCTCTTTGGCAACTTAATCAGTCTAGACATGCCGCAATCTAACTGAAGCCGATACTCTTTAAAATACGCTCAGTTAATCTTTAAACTGGGAACTAAAAATATTTTTCACAAGAGTGAAAAGTCTGCATTCGGGCAACTTGTAGCAATGCAGGAAACTTTTTGACAAGTAAACATGATTTTTTCAAGAAGTGGATAAAAACCGTTGAAATCCCGAAACGTAACATGGAAATACTCAGTAACGTTTCGGATTTTTTTTTACAGTGTATCAATGAGCAATCAATATCTTCCCTTGAAATAATGGTTGCACCTAACATGTTAACTAAATTCCTCAAGAAAGATTTCCGGCAAATTTTAACATTAAGAATTGGTCTTATCCAACTTCTTGAGATATATTTCGAAGAGTGTGTCATTGAAGTCAGGCTGGCTCAAGAAGATGCCGATTTACTTACTGCTCTTTCAAAGGCTAAGGAAATTGAAAAGGTTGTTATAGTGGGCGAGAGGATATAGATCTGTTGGTGCTGATGACAGCTTTAAGACAGCCTTTAAGCAACTTGTTTTTTTTTTAAGCCTGGAAGAGGGGATGCTTGTGATTTGTTTTTTTTCCCCACTAAATCCTTTTTTCCCTCACTAAATCTTAAGTTTGACCCCAGCAGTATTCTTTCCATCCATGTGTTTATTGGGTGTGATACGACATTGGCAATCTTTGGCCAAGGCAGAATTAAGTTGTGCAACATAGTCAAAAAAACTCCTGAAATTAAGGAAGCTTTTGAAGTATTTATGGACTTAATCAGTCATCATGATACCGTAGCTCCAACTGGTGAAAACATTTTGAAAATATTATACACAGGTGACGTAAAGTATTTGAACATATCTTTGGATACTTGGCGATTTAATCTTTTATAAAACTAGTATACATTGCCAAAATAAATCTTGCAGGGCTACCTCCTACGTGTTGGGGGGGGGGGGTGCTGGACGTTATTACTCATATCGGGACTACCACCAAATTCAAAGTTGGTTGGGCAACATAATTGATCCAGAGAAATGGGGTTGGGAACGCAGAACGCAAGGTTTAATATGCCTGTTGACACGAAAAGAGTTTCAGCTCCTCAGACTCTTTTGAAGATTTTATTTTGTACCTGCGAGAAAAATTGTACTGGAGCCTGTTCTTGTCGCAAGGCAGGTTTAAAATGCTCCAGCAAGTGTAAACACTGGAGTGGCAGAAAGTTTGAAAATGTTGCAGAGATTTCATCTTTGGATGGGACTGCCAAAGGAGATGATTTGTTCCAGGAGCTTTTGGAATCATCGCAATAAGGAGATGAACAATTAAATAACCACAGCTTCTTTTAATCACCCCCTACAGATTCTGAAGCGGGAGAACCTGTGCCTTCAAAAGTTTTGCAAGATTTTTGCAAGACACGTTACTGGCAAACATTGGGCACATAAGCTGCCATTAATTTCCAGGAACGTTTCTGAATCTTTTTACAGTGTGTATATATTGTGTAATCCAGTTACAAACTACAATATATCATCTGTTATTGGAGTCGGATGAAGACTACCTCTGTCAGACCATAAATGTTAGTCCGTGAGCAGTGGGGAAGGTTTTTTTTTATTATTGCATCGTGATATGTGCTTTAAATGAATGTGTATATATGTATTTCAGTTTCATAATACATCGTGAGTCATTCCATAGTGACTAACGTAACATTCGCAGCTGATTTTCAAACTCTTTCTACTTACACCGGGAGTAAAAATGAATGTATTTTTGTTTAATATGCAGATTTAAAATGTACAAGGTGACTATTTTTCATTTCCACCAAGAATTTGAAGCAAAATAAGCGCTGGCAGGTGTTTTTTCACCAAAAAAGGCATTGTGACTAACGTAACATTTTTGCAACCCTGAGAAACAATGCTTATGTTACGAGGCAAACTTTTCTGAAACTTACGCAGGCATTTAAAATTGGCCGATATATTTGTAAGAGGTAAACAATCTATTTTTAAAAATGTACTACAGATTTGTTACAGATGAATCTTTTTTGGCCCTTAATGGTACTTTTACGAAAAACTGTGTGTGACTAACGTAACGTGACTAACGTAACCATCGAATAACAAACAATGAATGCATATAAAAAAACTTTTTATAATTGATTTCTTGCTCTTATATTACTTTTACACTTTTTAGGAACCTTCTTTGTGTTGCATTATGGTTCTTTCTTTACTTTTTTTCTATAATAGTGTAAGAAATTGAATGGAAGGATTCAGTTCAATTAACTCAATTTGAATGTGCGAAAATAAATAAACAAAAAAAAAAAAAGGCTTTTACAAACTGAATAACATCATTCTTGGGCTAATTAAATCCTAAATATCTCTCTTTTAAAAAATTAACTTTATGCAAATTGACAGTTTCTCCGAATTCTAGTATTCTGCCGATATACTAGTTATCGTCATAAGAAAATCCTCAGTACTTTTCAATGGCATATTATTTTTTAAAGTTTACTGATTCATCGAACGAATAGTGTTGTGCATACTTTTGAATTAAAATGTAATATTGAAAAAAAATATTCGAACGTTTTTGCAGAATGCATTTTAATTCCAGATATCACCGCAAATGTTTGAATTTCTAAATGATCATTCTTGACTTTTCTGAAATATATGGCAGCAGCGCTTATTGTCACTGTATCATGTAATATCTTCAAATGTTTTCCAACGAGCAGCCATTACTTCATTTTAATAATAGGTGGACATGTATTTTCTAAAAAAATAGAGACGTTCTTCTTTGTTAAGACTGTATTTCTATTAACTTAATTCTTAAGCTTGGATTCTTGTGTTGAATGCACATTCAGCAGAGTACTCAATTTGCTTTACTCACCTTTTTTCTTTTTTTAATAATTCTTTAAATTGGAAGTATCTTTATAAAGACTTTTAAAAAAGTATTTTTTTAAGTAAACAGAAGGTCTATACAATGTAATTTTACTGGTATTTTTCACCCTTTATATTTTTAATCAATATAGAATTCATGTATATTCAAAATTGTACATGAAAATTTACATTAAATTAAATAAGTTTAAATATTAGCAGTCATTTTTAAAACGTTACGTTAGTCACATGCAAACTGTTACGTTAGTCACAGCTCAAATGTTACGTTAGTCACACTAATTATTTTATATCTACTGATACCGAAATAAATATTTTGCACTTTTTAAGTAGATATGATACAGATGTAAGAAAATAAAAAGTGCTGTTTGATTCAATCATCTGGTTTAGTTTTTAAGCAGAAAATAGTACATTTTCGTGACTAACGTAACGTAAATATTTTCAGTGAAATAACCAAACTAATTAAAGTACTTATCTTATAATGTATGCAAAAATAACAGTCAATTTTATTGGGTCAACATCTAATCATTTAGAATAAACATAGTTCTTTTAAAAATTTGCAAAAAATTTTACATTACACAAGAAAACGTAGACGCATGTTTTTTGCACATTCTAAGCCTTTTCTACAACCTCGCACGTTTAAAGCCAGATGAAAAATACCGAATGAAATTTTTGCAAACTGTTACTGGATTTATGTACTAGAAAGTATGCTGAATGAAATGATAGCTCACAATTAAGGCTTTGGTTGAAAAAAAAATCTGAGGTTGAGGTTGACATTTCTATGGAATGACCCTCGTCTGTTTTTGGAGTCTAGTGGGAACCAATCTGTCAGCCAGAATTGCTACTCTGTGTCCGCCAGGGGGGGGGAGGGATGGCAAGAAACTTAAACTGTCGATAAAAAAAACTAAAGCTTCTATTCAAGTTCTAATACTTGTGACGACTTGCTTTCCGTGTGAAAGCTTTTTTTTCTCCTCGGAGTGGAGGAAAATTGCCTATTTTCAAAGAGCTATTAGCAAGCTTGCTATTTGTGCTACAAAAAAGTTGTAAATACGAAAGTTGTAGGAAATTTAATATTCTTAAAACATAACATTTTTTTTTCTAAGTTGAACCATTTTGGAGATATTTTGGAAAAAACGAAAATGTCATAAATTTTTGTGGATTTTCGGCCCCCAAAAGTTTTTCCGGGTTCTCTCGTGTTGGATAACTTGGTTTTCCCATGTCGGTACCAATAATGACAAAAAAAAATATTTGACCGCATTTTTTGTAAGGTAAAATGTATCTATTTGACTGGACTATATCTATGGCTGCCTTTCGCGCACTTTCCTTATGCATATATACAACTTTGCGCTCGATTTGCTTTTGTTTGTCATTTTTTAGGATCTAGATAAATCCAGTTAATGTCATTCTTTTATCAATATGTTATTGAAATTTAAATTTAAACAAAAAGGTTTTTTTTTTCATTTTAGAAAACAGCAATTTCTAGATACATACAGAAGGGGCTAGTGTGGACAAGGGGTTAGTGTGGAAATCTGGAATAATTCTGTTATTTTTTTTTTTTTTTTTTCAAATTTTCTCTGTTAATTTATGTTTAATGACAACACCGACATGCACTTTCATGTGTAATTTCATTACAATGCACTTCATAGTTCAGTAGCAAATTACAAAAGAAGATATTCATAGTGGTAAAGTAAATTTCGGATTTTCTTTTATTTATTAGATGTGACTATTTTAGTTTATTTTTCAAGTAAAAGATAATAATATCATAAAGAAATGTTTAAAATATTTATTTTCATATTCAGTTCTGCTGTGCAGTTTTAATTAACAATTAAAAGGCTTAAAGGAAAAAATTGCCCCGAGGGGTTTGAGTGGACACTCGGTGATAGTTCTACTGTGGACACATGCCCACGATAATCTCTTGCAGCTTTCAGTGAGAAAAAAATAAGGAGTTAAATATAATATATTTCATGTTATTTGCCTGATTAGATTAATTTTGACAAGTATACATTTAATTACAAAGGATTTTATGTCTTTTTTTTTCATATTTTAGGTTTCATTTACATAATAAGATTGATTCTTGTAAAGTGATAAGTTCTTTTACAAATGATTTTATTTATTTATTTATCATATTAAGTTTTGGGATTTTTTTCTTTTCCAATTGCTTTATAAAATGATTTATTGAAAATGATAAAAAGATGAGATTTAAAAAAGATTCTGTGTGTTTTTGCACATTTTTAAACCTTTTTTAACTAAATGTTTTCTCATTCAAAAATGATAAATCAATTTACCAAGGAATTCTGTCATTTTCCCAAATTTATCATTATTATTATTTGTAATTCAAATTACCAATGTCACACGGCTTAATGACTTGGTATTGGTCACGTTTATGAAAAAATAGCATTTTGCACTATGTTGGACGAGTACAGGCCGTATAAAAATCAACTGATTTCATCATACATTTCTTCTGAGAAAAAGGTAAAGAAAAAAAAATCTTTGCACAGAAAATTATTACTTTCCGCGATGGAAAAGATATGTGCCAAACATCGTGAAATGAAATTTAAAGAAGGCTACCTTCGCCAGATATTGCTAGTTGTACACTAAAAAAAATCCGAAACGTTACTGATTATTTCCGTGGGATTTCACTGGTTTTCACTTATTTCCCCGTAAAATCAAGTATCATTGGAAAAACGTTTTCAGAATTGCTTTAAGTTGCCCGAATGTAGATCCTCAATGGAGTAAAAAATATTTTTAGCTACCAGTTTAACTGCGTGTATTTATTAAGTGTATCGTCTTGAGCTCGAATACAGTCTGTCCAGGTTGGCTAAGCTCTCGATGAGAGATCTCCATAAACTACAGTAAGCTCTCAATAAGAGATCTTCAAAAACATAAAAAGATTTCACGAAGGTTGATGATTTATTAGCGGAAAACGTTCATGGTTTTTGCAAGTAATGTTATGCCAGACCTTGGGCCCATGCGCGATCCATTAATTTCGAAGAACTTTCCTGAATCGTTTTTTTAGTGCATGTTCTACTCTGCATCTCGCATAACATTTAATGTTGATATCTTTATTTTAGTGTAAATTAGAAAAAAAAAACTTCTCTTTTGCTATAAAATAGCCTTTTTTCATCTAAATAAAAGTGAATAGCTTTCAAACAATTTAATTTGACTTTTAGATAGTGTCTTTACTTTTAGACAATTCATAGCTACGTATTAATATCTTAAACTTTTATTATGAATTAACGTATTCTTTGTTAAGGTTAACATTGTCTAAGGAATATGCTATTTAAGTTAAAAATTATTTAGTTATGTTTTTAAATCCACTTTTTACAATGTGTTATTAGTATTCCAGTTTGTCCACACTAGTCCCTTAGCTTGCCCACAAAACAAAACAATCTTTGTGAACAAAAACAACCTTTTCGAAAAAAAAAATAAATATTTGTTCTGCCAAATGTTTTAATATATCAATTAAAATAAGCTCTTAAGTGCAAATTATTGTAAAAAAAATATCAGGTGTATTAAAAACAGTATTTAGTATATGTTTTTTCCATACATGCAAAATTTGTCCACACTAGCCCCCTTTTCCCTATTTCAAAGAAATGTATTTACTGACTATAAATATTTTCAAAAATCCTTTTCATATATTATGTACTTACTTTTATGGCATATTCTTTGAAATAACATGGTAAAGTAATTTTATTCAGAAGCGAAACATTACTCTTCACAAGGCACTAAGAATTATTGCTTAACTACTTAAATCGAAAGCAATTTTAAAGCATTTCGAAAAGTTTAGATTATTCCAAAAGTTCTGGAATTTCTTGACAAAAGTTCCTCGTTAAACGAATATTTTAAACTTAAACTGCTAGCGTTTACGTATTTTTTAAAATAGTAATATTGTGGAGATAGTAATAGTAATATTGAGGAGAATTTTTTTAATAATAAAAATTATTCTTTTCTTGAATATTAGTATTATTCTTTATTATAAATAAAACAACAAAATTTTAATATCTTTTTTTTAATGTCATAAAACTCAGGTTTTTTATTGGCATTATTAATTTTTATTCGTAACTGAGGTAAAAATAGGTGAGTTTGAGCAGAATAGAACATTATAGTAAAAAACACTATATATATATATATATATATATATATATATTAATGTTTTGCTAAAATGTTCATATAAATGTGTACGAGTTCTTGTTAATTATATATTTTCATTGCTTTTTGTTGCTACTTTTAATGTAATGCAACAGTTGTAACAAAAATCAAAAGGGTGTGTATACGCAATCTGCCCTTTAGGGTCAAAGAGAATGCACACTTGGGTAGGAGGGATTGCTCTAAATCATCCGTTTACAATTAAATTTTTCAAAACAATAATTACACTTGAAGTGACATAACTGTTAGGTTTTTATATAACCGTTATTATAGTGGAGGTAAATACTTGAACATAATCATTAATGTAAACAATTTTTAAAAAGGACGCAGATATTGTAATTTAAGAAAAATTTTAACAAAGCATGGAACGTCAGACAATACGTATAATAATACGTAGTTTTACCTTGTAATTCGTTTAACTCAAAATTTGCCCATGTTGATTTTACAATACAACGTAACCAATAAAAAGTGTTATCTCTCCTACCTTGAAAATGAATGAGAACAGTGCGCCATACATCTCTCCTAAGTATCAGATTCACGAGCGCTGCTACCTTCGTAGGAGAAACTTCGATGTATTTTCAATGTTCATCCAATGAACGTTCGTATGTGTTCAATGTTCGTCTATGTTCAGTGTTCGTCTATGTTCAAAGTTCATCAAGTGAAGTAGCTTCATAAAACCCATTTAATCTACTGTTAAAAAATATTGTCATTATATAAAACGTAGAGAGAAACGTAAGAAAGTTTTCGAGCTAAGCTTGGTTAAACAGCACAATATAGCGATATTTTACCACACACTCTTCCGTCATGCAATTTTCCAGTAAAAAAATATTCCAAAACGTTCCAGAAAAGTAATATCTGCCAATTACTTATCTGTGCAAAACCAGGAAAGCTTTCCGCTAAAAGTTCGTAGCCTTTCTGAAATTTACCAGGAATGTGGAGACAGATCTAATCCAGCAGTAACTGTGGAACGTCCCACCGCACGACACCGTGGCATAATGGTTTGGGGCGCAATTGCGTACAATTCCATATGGGGTCATTCCATGTAAAGTGATCCAAAATTTGGGAAATTTTTTCCCTCACCCTTTTGTATTTCTTTGAAATTTGGCTCATCAATTGCACCCTTCGAGGTAATCAAAAGTTAAAATTTTTATATTTTTATCTTTATTATTTTTTTATTTATGACACTTTGATTTTTCGAAAAACCCTCTTTTTTTCATGGATGCTTGAACATAAAATGGACGATAACTCAGTACCAAATATAGATAGAAGGATTTGGTAAAAGGCATTTAAAAGTATATTAGTTGCTGTTTAATGAGTTATGCAATATAACTAATTTCAGAAAAATTTTAACTTTTAAAAAATGAAATTTAAATTTTAAATTTAAATTTTTCAGAAAAGGTAAAATTAATTTGTTTAATAAAAATTCTCAAACATTTGTGCGTATTTTATGTTTACTTGTGCAAAGTTTCAATTTGGGATCTCAATGGGATTATATTTTTATGAATTTTTAAATAAAATTTGACTTTTGAAATAATGACATTTTTCAGGTTTTAACTAGTTTAATATGGGATTCTCTTACTAGAGATGGTCTAGTAAGTAGTAATTAATAATGACTATGCTTGAAATGAGCTGACATGGATTTGTAGATTGGTAAGCCCCCCCCCCCCCCCCACCAAACCTTTTAATCTTTTTTTTTCCAAAACTTTTCATAATGTAAAAATAAATAAATAAATAAATAACCAAAATGAATAGTAAACTTATAAAAAGTTGGTGAATGTTCTTCTTTAAAGCAAGAAAAAGTCCCCCTCCCCGCACCACCACTTTTATCATTTTTTAAAACTATTTTCAAAATGTTAAAAATAAATAAATGAATAAAATAAAACAAAATGAATAGAAAACGTATTAAAAGCTGGTAAATATCCTTATATATTATTTCTGTAGCCTGTTTTTGGTTTCTACGCCAAATTTCCCTCAATTCTTGATAGATTTCTTTGATTTACGGCTTATTTTATAGTTTATGGTGCTGGCTACTGACGAAAAATAGACCCAAGGTTTGAAAATTGTTTCTTATAGCCGAAAAACCTGTTTTAAAGAACCAGAATTAGGTTTTCGGTCAAACTTATAACTTTAATTTGCGCTGTGACCGACAGAGCTGAGTAGCTTGATCGGCAGAGCGCTCTCTTCGTAACCAGGAAATTACGTGTTCGGGACCGCGTCCGAACAATCTGCAACAAAAAAATTAAGAGAAATATCCCGCATTACATGAACACTGAATTAAATGAATAACAACTACGAGGGAATAGAATAAATGAGCAGGAAATGCTCCTTGCTGATATGAAAACATTCAGTGATTCTGTGCTAAATTACTTCGAAATTGCACGTGTTTTTTTTTTTTTTTTTTTTGAAGCTTTGGCTCTGGTAAGAAAATTAAAGCATAATGTAAGCGAAAATATAAGTAACAGGTTTAAGATTTCAGACTACAATAGAATTGTTTTTTGTTAGGAAAAAAAATAATAAATCGTACATTGAAATATATGTTCTTCTAATGAGTTTTTGACACTTTGTACAAATAAATAAAATACTACCTCAATTTGAAGGGTAAAATATATATTTTTTCTTCTTTCTGCTATAAAACAAATAGCTTATCACATTTTTACTACATTCGAAAGCATAGTTCAATTTATTTTGTATTTTAACCGTGCTGTTAAATGATGAACACGTGCTGCCATCTAAGTTATAACGGTTTAAGCAGCCTGCGATAACAAATTGTAAAAATTTTCAAAAATAAAAACATTTTTCTTCAATATCTTATCTTATATATTAATCCCCTCTCATTTTAAAACTTATCAGGCTGACCAATGACGAAAAAAAGATTTACTGTCGAAAATTCAAGTTTTCGAAATCGCCTCTTGCTGTTTCAAAATTTTGATGCTGCCTGTAGTTCTTATGCATTTTTTAAAGCAAAGTTCTAATGCAGTTTTCCATTTTTTACGTCGCTTTCGGCAAAAAAAAAAAAAAAAAAGCCTGTGTGTGTTCATATTTTAATAAAGCTTAACAGCACTGGACTTAGTTGTTCGGTTTAATTGATAAGTTTTATTCGGTAGAGCGTTCGGCTATAAACTATCTGAACTTCGGGCAAGCTTGGGCTGTCCGACATAATATCAAATTTATATTAGTATTACGCATTACATGTGCTCATAACATACACACCTAATAAAATAAATGCAGTGGGAATGCTACTTGGTGTTTCGACTCCTTTATGCAGGCTACAGTTATCATTCGGATAAGTTTATTGTTAATCGAAGAGTGTTGTCCCTTTTTTTAAGCTTTGAATACATCTAGACCACTCAGCATAATGTAAGCATAAAAAAGTATTAGATTTGCCTAAAGGAAATCCTTTGTGTGCAGAAAAACACTTTCATTCTATTCTGAAATGTAGATGTTTCTAATAGCAGTGTTCGACCTTTTGTACAAATGAAAAAATACTACGCCAAATTAAAACTACGAGTTTCACCCCAATAAACCTTTAATTTTTTATTCGCGCGAATACGATATAAAGCATTAAAATTATTATCAACTTCACATTAGCAAGAAATCATTTTCTACTCCTCTGCTTTCTGCTGAAAAAAAAATATATATATATTTTGTCTACGTTCGAAAAATTACACTTAAAAAACGGACTCAGTTCAACTGGTTTTAGTTTTGAATTTTAAGTGTTCGATTAAATGAGAAACATGTGCGGGCATTTAAGCCGTAACGGTTAAAGCAACCTTCTATGTGAAATACTCGTAGTTCAATATTCAAAGATAAAAACACTTATTTTTAATCTAATTTATTACTTCTCTAGAATGTTCGTTTCAATCGCTACGTGAGATCTTCGTCATTCTTTAATCAAATTCCATACTTTTCGAATAACTTTAAATCGTATCATGCTGGTTAATGACAAAACATAGAAGCATGATTTTATTATTATTATTATTTTTTTTTTTTGGCAAAAAGCTTTTTTGCTGTTTTTTACTACGCATTCCTTCAATGAATAACTTTCGAAAAGGAAGGCGCAATTGCTAGGTTTGTTGGATTGTCGGGCTGTTAATCAGAATGGCGCCAAAGCGAATCCGTGCGAATAGATATCTCTTTACTGTTTCTGTTTTTCCCGTCAGATGCTCACATGGGTAGGACTGTATTTGCCACAACCTGTTTTTTTACATGCACAATTACTGCTTTTTCACGAGTCACTACTCAGTCACACTTTTAATGATATTTATGTTTGCATTGAAAATACGTACAACCAAAAAGTGAGCGATGATCAAATTATCACAACGTTGTATTTAACGAGGTTTTGTTACTGATGTCTTCAAATTACATGCCTTCTCTTGTGCGCTTACTTTTTTCCGTTTACTTTTTTTCGGTTCTTCTTCATAATGTTCTTCCTTTGAAATTTTTAAAGAGCGAAATGCCTTATGAAAAGATTCGAAGCACAGTGCGGAGTTCCGCACGGGTCGACTAGTTCTTCTTTAAAGCAAGACGAAGTACATTACCTCCCCCCCCACACACATACGATTAACACTGCTATACTAGTAACTATACTAGTATCATGCCTCACCTGATGCTTTTTTTTTTTTTCAGACCAAGTGTTTCTTTTTCAAACCGAACTTCACACAGTGTTCTAGATTAGTTCACTATCTGATAAGGAAAGTTATGATTCATTTCATCCCCTACCCCTGCACCAACTTTAAATTTTGGAGGGAGGAAAGAAATAGTTTGCCCCAAGATCATAGCAAAATAGGAGCGTTTTTCCCCGTGTTGTTTCAGTGTTGTTCCATTCTTTTCACACTAAGCTAAAAATAAATCTAAGTATCAGATCATATGTCTGTTCGCACAAAACTAACCGTCTTTCTACAATATTTGGAGTGCAGCTGTTTTTTCTTTGTCTTTAATGCTAGTTTTCTTTTTAATTTCAGTATTAAAGGAGAGCAATGCAGCGAGATCTATTTATACATCTATTAAAAGCAGTTATATATTAAACAAATTTTGCTAGTTTGAAAATAACCTTCCATGTTGTTAAGCTTAATTCCAAGATTGCCCCCTTACCCCTCCCCCCTAACGTCCCACTTTCTGAAAGAAAAAAAAAAAAAGCTGCAAATGAGTGGTTCTATTTGTCTGTTAAAATTTTCCTGACTTTTAGTTTTTATGATCCCCCCCATTTATAAGCCTTAGTCACTTCTGATTTTTAGCAGCGTCCCAGTTTATTATAATTGTAACTCTTACGTGCCAGCTTTTTTTTTTTTTTTTGAATACAGTTTTGAAAAAAAAAAAAAAAAAAGATAAAAAGTAGTTGTGTAGCTGGGGGGGGGGGGGGGGGTTTACCAATCCACAAATTTATGTCAGCTCAATTCAAACATAGTCATGATCAATTACTACTTACTAGACCATCCCCAGTAAGAGAACCCCATATTTAACTAGTTAGAATTTGAAAAATATTATTATTTCATAAGTCAAATTTTATCTAAAAATTCATAAAAATATGATCCCATTGAGATCCCAACTTGAAACTTTGCACAAATGAACATAAAATACACTCAAATTTTTGAGAATTAAAAAAAAATCATTATACCTTTTCTGAAAAATTTAAATTTAAAATTTAAATTTCATTTTTTTAAATTTAAATTTTTTTTTAAATTAGTCATGTTGCATATCTCATTAAACAGTAACCAATGTACTTTAAAATACTTTTTACTAAATTGTTCTATCTATTTTGGTGCAGTGTTATCGTCCATTTTATGTTCAAGCATCCATGAAAAAAAGAGGGTTTTTCGAAAAATCAAAGTGTCATAAATAAGAAAATAATAGAGATAAAAATCTAAAAATTTAGACCTTTGATTCCCTTAAAGGTTACAACTGATGAGCCGAATTTCAAATAAATACAAAAAGGTGAGGGGAAAAAACTTTGGATCACTTGACATGGAATGACCCTATGACCTCAGGTTCGTATTCAGGGCACTATGACGCCCAACAATACTTGGATAATATGCTGCGGCTGCGGGCAATCCCTTGCCTTCAAGGGCTACCTAATGCAATGTTTCAGCAGGATAACGCCCGACCACACAGTGCTCGTATCTGCCAACATGCTCTACAAGGCACACAGATGCTTTCCTGGCCATCATACTCTCCTGACTTATCAATTGGACGCCGTTTGCAAACTCTGTCCCTGCTTCGTTCAGAAGACGAACTGTGGCAAATGGTTGGAAGGGAATGGAGAGCCATCCCTCTGGACACCATCCGCAGCACCCTTATTGACTCTATGCCTAGACGTGTTTCTTCGTGTATCGCTGTCCGCGGTGGTCCTACATCTTACTAAGCCGACGCCGTTCTCGCTCTATATTCTGCCTATCATTATGAAATTACGATCATTTTATTACTCCTTGCTGTCTCTGTCTTTTTTTTTTTTTTTTTTTTCAACTTTCATCACTTTCTGACCACTCTTTCTTGGTGTTGCATTTTCAATGTCGAGCAGTGTATATAAATACATTATAATATTCGTCGGTTGCTATGTCGTAAAACAATATTCATGATAAGTTGAGTAAAATCTCAATTAATGTGAATCTAGAAAGACAATTTTGTTCACAAATTCAACAGAATATATTGGGAAATGTTTATTGTAATGAACCTGATTTTCACACCTTATTTATTTTTGATTTGTATTAATTAAATGTTCTTCCATTTACAAAATGAAATAATCAAACATCAATTAGGCAACACATCTAAAGCTTCGGCACCAGTTTTCTGCAACAAGGCTTTTGTCCAAATAATAATTTTTTCTCCCGACCATTTCGGAACCAAAATGTCGGAAGAGTTAGCTCTGCCTATATAGTGACCTAAATACGTCTAATTAAAGTATCAGTGCATTTACCCCCCTCCCTCCCCGTCTGCCAGCTTTACCTTATGTGCGAAAGTATTCAGACAAGTATGCAAAAATATTGGCGAAATTACTTATGTTAAATATGCCAACTATTGTATTTGCGTCTACCGCGTTACGTTGTGTTCATTGCAAAATGAAATGGGTGTACATTTTTCAAAAACAAGCTTATTTTTAAGTTTTAACCATATAGTTATCTCAAAGTATTTTCAAATCAAGTTTTAAGTGCTTTAACAAGTCCCATAAATCATTTTTTGTTTGTGATTATGCTGTCCAATTCTGATTTCTCTTTCAAAAGATGTTTCAAAAATAAAAAGTATTCATTAAAAACAAATGATATTGAGGAATTCCTTGGAAAATAACTTCTGACAGCAATGTGGTCTTTGTCTTTATTATTTCTATCATTTATTTCTGTTCTGCGTCCCCCGACACAGTTGTTGCAATGAAGATGGATGGACTCCTCTGTAATGAATCCCAGCGTTTTGAAGTAAAACTGAATATTCTCTCTAAGGAGAAAAAAAAGCGTTAGACAAAGTACACTTCCGCAGCTAAACTCTTCAAAAAGAAACTACATAATACAATACACTTGGAAACGTTTTCTTCTTTGAGAATAGTTAAAAATGAAAATACGCCAACTTCATTTCTAAAGAGAATTTTCAAAAAAAAAAAAAAAAGTCTTGTTACACACACCTTAAAAATAGTTTCTAAAGTGCACTACAAATACTACAAAATTCTGTGTGAGCTACCAGTTTGTTTGGCACTCTTGGCTTCCTTAAGTTGTTTTCCACCTCCAGTTCAGTCACTTCTATACCGAACTGATGACTGCTAATGAACACGAAACTGCAGTCCTCGGCTGGAATTGACTGAGTTGGCGGTGTGTATCACTGTAACACATGTTGCGAGTAGAATCATTTTTTGTTGTGTGCACTAGTTGCATCGTTCTACATTGTCTCGAAAACCAAAAATATGTCAATTGACGCATGATCAAAAATCTGGCGTAAGTAAACGAAAAAAATAGAGTAAAATTTTCCGTTCAAACTATTACAATTGCCCCAAAAATTACCCGTTAAAATTTAGAAATTAATCCCTAAAAATTCCCGCTCTAATAAAGACAATTTGTAAATGAAACTAAAACTCCCCCAACAACCCCATTCCATTTTGCATCGCACTGAACAACTTCTTCGAAGAAGACTGATGGAAAATATAATGAATCTCTGCGTTTTATAATAATTCAAAGTATTCTTTCTAAAGACAGGAAAAGAGCTAGAAAAAGTACACTTTAGTTTCTGAAATCTTCAAAAACACGCTACAAAATACAATTTTCTTTGAAACCGTTTTTTTTTTTCCTTCAGTCAAATAAATGTTTAAAGGGAAACTACATCTCTTGCCTTATGCTGAAGAAGTTCATTCGGAAGAGTTTTTCTAAATTAAAGTGTTCCAAATGTGTCTCCTGTTGGAATAATTTTCAATGCAAGTTTTACTATAAAATATAATGTTCTTTCTTTATGCATTGTAATTTTAAAAACATATTTCTAATTCGTTCATTTTGAAAAAACTCAGTCATCTTAACCATTTTACTTTCCCCAGATTCACCTAAATCGGAAAACGTTATGATAAAGATACTTAATTTTCACAAGACATTTGTAAAAAGTCCGTGATATCCCGTAGTATTCCGTGACGTTTTGGAATATTTTTAGTGTAAGGGTTTTCTTCAGTTCTATAACTCCTGCTATTCCATGAAGATAAACTATATTCTTGGTGGCATCTTGATGCAATTTCATTTTTATATGAGACATTAATTCGTCAAAGGCAAAATGCATTAACTAAAACTCAGCTTAAAGAAACAAATATTGACTGCAATTTACAGAATTTACAACAAAATAAACCAAAAAACCCTTAAATTGTTGCCTTTCATGATCAAATGGACTTCATTTTGTTTCATCATCAGACATGATAGTAGATAATATCCTGTGAATAAATTTAATAAACCTTCGACCAAATTTGCTCTTGATTTTAACTCATTACTCCAAGAGGCATAATCTTAGCCTCAGACTATTTCGTTCACGTCAGTAAAATGAAACAGCAGCATTAGATCTCCATTTACCTCAAAACTTTGCAGAAACTTATGCGATAAGCTCCCTCGTTTGGACTGTAAAATCACTTTCCGTTATGTGTTTACTTCCGAGTTCATCATATTAAACTGTTGGCTATAAGCATAATATGAGGCGAAAAAAGTATTTTCGAAAGCTCCTTAACACTTTAATTTTCTATGAGATAAGATAGCTGTACAATATTTATCTCAACAATAAATAACCAATGGGTGTAGTTTAAAGCAATTTAAATGTTCACTTGCTGAAAGTTTTGCTATGTATATGTCTTTTTATATACTAAACTTAAGAGCTTCTGTGATTGAATTACTTGCAAACAAATTTTATTCATTAAGTTGAACCGAAAACAAACTCATATTTCTTACTTAAACATATATTTATCACCTTTCTGATACCAAAAAAAACAAAAAAAAATACTTCTTAAAATGTACTTCTGGGTTATCGTTTGCTATATATTAGACAATTTACAACCTAAGATTATATTCGCTTCCATATTTTATCTACGTAAAGCGAGGATTGGTTGTGATTGTTGAGATCTTGTGATTGTACGAACTGTTTGGTTTCAATATAGGTGAAAACGTTAAATTTATATACTTTATTTGTAAAATAGTGCGTCTGTTATTGGAAAATATACATTTTGAAAAAACATTTTTTTTTCCTTTTTGTATTGCATTCAGAAATTTATAAGCCTAAGTAAATGTAGGGAAATGTGGGGCAAGTGAAATAGCGGAGAAAAGTGAAATGCTGAAATATATACTCTGTTTTTAGCGCCATCTATTTGGTAATATTTTAACTTTGTAGCAACACATGTAGCCTATTCCAGCCAGGAAGAAATTACGGCGCTAAAGATCAAAGCATATGATAATAACAGCAATTCTCAAAAAAAAAAAAAAAAAAAACCTTGCTATTTTGAACGCTTTTGTTATTGACGCTATAACTATTAGTTGAGACTTACTAATATTTGGTGCAGTATTTATTTTGTTAACAGTATGCATTTCTGTATTTAAAATTTTTTTCGCAATTTTTAAAGTGCATTTGGAACAAAGTGGATAGAATGAAAATCGCTTACATTTATTAATTAATACATTTACATTCATTTGCTCAATTATTCAATTATCTGCTCGTTCATTTATCCTTTCCTGCTCATTCATCATTTTAGTCTCATATATTAATTAACTAACTAATTTAACTATTTGTGTTTATTGTTTAATCATATTTTATTTATTAAATTCATCTTTTTTATGCACTCATTCCTTTGTTTAAAAATATTTTCTATTATCGAATAAAAAACGTTTCATTAGAAAAATATTTTATTTTTCATTCGGCCCCATAGAAAATACATGTTTCCTTTTTTTTTTTGAAAGCTCAAATTTACTGACAAAAAATTTTGTAATGCAAGTTTCATTATAAATTACATTATCCTTTCTTTATATATTGTAATTTTTTTACAGAATTAGTTTCGTACAAACTTCATTGAACCGCCAACCTTAGTGTTGGGAACAAAATTGGCAGAAGTAGAGAGTGGTGGTTTAAAGAAGTTTAATCGACAACAAAACTTTATAAATGCATGTTTTTGTGAAATACATTTGCAAGCATGAGCCTTCCTTTGCAAACGACCTTTAATAAATATTAGGTTCTGAATTATGTTAGGCTCTACTGCTTTGTCTTTCCGCGAACTTAGACCGAATGATCCGGCACACGTTTCTCCAAATCATTTCTCGTGTCACATTAATTCAACATGCAACCTTCATTGCTGATGGTCGCGTAAGATTAAGCCCATGTTTGTGTAATATTTCCCCCTTCCAACTACTGGAATTCCCGATAACGATTATTTCACTATCTACTCAGAGGAATATTTAAGCCATCCATCCTCCCAAGTTAGAAGTTATTTTGTTATTTATAGGCATATTTTTTTTAATAAGATGTATCTAGTAATGTGAAGACAAGGTGTTCATTGTTGAGTACTTATACAATTCTGCGTTTGTAAGAGCCTTGATATTGATGGAAGACAAGTTGGCAGTTAAAAGCTTTTGTTTCTGATAATGTTCTGTTCGGGAAGCAAACTTCTGTCTTTTTCGGAAGAGTTTTATGTGTATACACACACACGCGCGTATATATATATATATATATATCTATATATTCACATACATGGCCGATCCAAAAGTAATAAGCCTTCGTTTAAAAACAGATTCATTAAGCTGACTGGGACAACTGACTAATAGTTTTAATAAATTATTTTCAATTAAAAAAAGGACCGACTTCAAAAAACAAAAAGGAACTGAAAAGTAAAAAATAATGGATCATACTTACATACGATTTTTTACTCAAACGTATAAATAAAATTTATTTTACAATTCCTGTACAAAAAATCAACTAAACTAAACACCCAATTATAAATTAAACACTGATTTTTATTACCGTACGATGAATTATTTTAATACCTAACTAATTATATACGATCTCTTAGTTTTTAATAACCTTTTGAAGTCTGGGCCTCCTATAAACTACTACCTAACGTAACTGACAACCCACGTGGCGACTTCAAAAGTTTATTAAAAAATTAAGAGATCATATATAATTAGTTAGGTATTAAAATAATTCATCGTACGGTAACAAAAATCAGTGTTTAATTTATAATTGGGTGTTTAGTTTAGTTGATTTTTGTACAGGAATTGTAAAATAAATTTGATTTATACGTTTGGGTAAAAAATCGTATGTAAGTATGATCCATTATTTTTTTACTTTTCAGTTCCTTTTTGTTTTTTGAAGTCAGTTCTTTTTTTATTTGAAAATAATTAATTTTTTGCTTTTTAGTGGTGTAAATATAAAATACGTACGTAGGGTAGAGTATGTGGTTCAATTTTTATGTACATCTGGAGTGAGAAAGCACAGAAATCTGAAAACAGCTAAGATGAACAAAATCGAGAAAGAAAAAGAGCAGAGCGTCTCGGAGACTTCCGAAGACTGAAGAAATGCTTTTTCAAATGCGCAATTATTTACAAAGAAAATTGTCTTTCTCATCAGTTTGACTTTATTAAATTATGCTTTCTGAAAACAATTCACAAGTCACTAAAAAACAACCTTAATCGCTTTGACTTTGCCCATAGAGTTTGAAGAGTTTTCTTGATTTTTCAAGGATTCCAGCTTCAGATACTGATTTGATGACCATGGGATCACCTGGGAAGTATATACATTTTCAAACGAGAAAAAAAAAAGAAAAAAAGAATTTTCCAAATCGGTCTATGCGTGTTTGAGTTTACAGCGAACATACATAAAAAGATTCTGACGAATTGAGAACGTCCTTTTTGAAGTCGGTAAAAAAAAGAAAAATTCTTAATGCGCATAACATTTTATGCGATTGGCACTAAAAACTGATCTTTGTTCCTCTACAGGATTTCTTTGTGAGTTAATCTAGTTAGAGCCTTTAAATGTCAATGATTTTCCTATCTATTTTATATTTTACAATAATACGTGTCACGTAACTCGTGAAAAAAATCACATTTCTCTTTACTTGGCCACGTTATAGATCAATACCACACTAGAAACAGAGTATCTACTGTGATGTTGTATATATGAAGATCAAAATACTACTAGAACAATGACACTAAATGAATTTCCTGTTTGCTTCAAAGGAGTCTTTATTCAAAAATAGCGATATGAATGCGAATGAGTAATGCAGGGGAAATAGTTAGGGAGGAAGGTACTCCCCCAAAGGAAGAGCCCCCTAAAAAGGAAAAAAATCTCAAAACACCCTCCCTCGCCCATAAGAGGGCACCCCTGACTAAGATTAATGTTTTATGGTACTTTCTTTAACACTGAGTAAAGAAAGTACCTTTATTTTATGGGAGGCACTTTCTTTAACAATGGATTTTATATTTAATCGTTTGATGTCTGTAATTAATATTACCCTGACTGTAAATTAAGCTGACTGCGTCATGAAATACTAAATCTAGAATACTAGTCAAACTTCAGAAATCGGACGCCAGTTACGATATATTTATTAAGGAACATAAATTTAATCTTCGGAGGGAGCGGAGGGGATTTTTGTCTTAAATTCCCCTTGAATTTAACACTAAATATATTTCAAACTGAAACATTAAAAAAAAAAAAAAATGATGATTAAATGAAGTTATTTATTAGCAAAAAAATCATAATAAATTAATTAATTCAACTATTTTCGTAGCAAAATGCATTTAATTTACTGATTTGCTACATGAATAAGAAATACATTAGTAAGACAAAATTAAAATTAGCAGGCGGCGCCGTGAAAATCAAACCCCGATGCGAAAGAATTATATACGTATTGTTTAAAACAAGATACCTCCGTCGAAAAAATGCACCGTTCACGCCACAACCACGTGACCTCCTGTGACGTATCGCTCAGTGACGAAAGCTGGTCTACGTAGGCACAACGTGTGAAATTTAAATTTCTTAGATTTCTCCGGGACCCCTCAACAGATACAGACAAAATTAACATGGGACCATCTGGGAAGCATACCCTTCCAAACAAAAAAAGATTTTTTCAAATCGGTCCAGTATTCTTGAAGTAATACAAAAACACACATAAAAAGCCGCAAACCGAAATCATAACCTCCTTTTTTGAAGTCGGTTAAAAATAGGCACCTCCTCTAACAATGTACTTCTGTCAGTGGCTTTTCCATGACTCAAAAGTATCTCTAAAGTTCTGTTCCGGGATATCTACAAAGGCTGCTTTGGCATGTGCTTGGATGTCCTCGATGGCGTCGGAACATTTCCTTTTCAGCGCTGATTTTAATTGTGGACACAAGAACAAGTCATGAGGCCACAAGCCAGTTCTGTAGGAAGGCTAGGGCACCACGGGAGCGTTGACTCGCTTCAGCCAGAACTCTCGGCACATGTTTCGCGCAGACTTTCCGCATGTGCAACTTTTCCGTAACAATACCTTGCAACTTTGCTTCCGATGAGTCCAGGACTTTTGCTACTTGGTAGAGACTCAAACAGCAGTCTGTGTTCAAAAATTCACACACTCGTTGCACATTCACGTAAGTACGGGCCGAGGAGAGCGTCCAGACAAGGGTTCGTCAGTCATCACTCCCCGGTCTAACGGAAGGCCTCGTGCCAGTTTTCTACTTTCAAATAGGACAGGCACTCAGTCCCAAATGCCTGTTAAAGCATTGCAAACGTTTGGGAAAAAAACCGGAAGCAAAGTTTGAAATCTTTCCGTTGCTCTGACGAACTTTCAATATCGCCGTGTCACGCACCACAATATAGGGATTACTGTTAAAGCTGATGGTACCGCTCCGAAAGCTGGGAGGCAACTGACCAGCTTTGCGCTGTTAAGTCAGCAACCCCCACCACCGTCGCTGCCAAGTGGAGCGAGCTGCACTGTGTGCATGCGTGAGTATAACGTGAGGCTCATTATATTGGATCGCACAATATATATATATATATATATATATATATATATATATATATATATATATATATATATATATATATATATATATATATATATATATATATATATATATATATATATATATATATATATATATATATATATATACATAGATACATAGGGCGTTCCAAAAAATGACTGACACATTTGAAAAATCAATGAAAACTAAACGGGCAGCGACAGAATTACACTGATTATTTGCAATGCGCTTGGAAAAACAGTAAATTCTCAAACATACACACCTTAATTTAAATACGTACAGCACCATGTGTTGAAGAACATTGTAACTAATTTTTAAAGATTAACTCTCTGGCAATTTACTGTTGTCCCAAGCATATTATCTAATACCAGATACAAAATATTACAGTTTACTTAAACGTTAATTGCTGACAAAGTATTCATTTCAGCTTTGCTCATTTAAAGAAGTGAAATGTTCAGAATTATCATACATTACAGTAGACCTGAGATCTTAACACTAAAAAAGGGTGCTTGTTTTCTTTAGCATTTATTCCAGAAGTTTCGAAGATACATGGGGACAATACAGGACAGATATAAAACTGATTTGATTATTTTGAAACACACACACAAAATAAAAAGCTGATTTAATTTGTTCCTTTGTCTTCTGAAAATAATCCATGTAACGCATGTTACCTAATTAGATGCTAAATGCTTATCAAAAACGATTTTAAAAGTTTTATACAAACATGTTTTTAACAATTTAAAGGAACCATCATACCAAAGAACCATGAGAACCTCCTGGTGTCACATGACGGGGTTGAAACCCATAACGAATTTGCGAAATCAGGAGAAATATGAATATTTAAATTTCCAAAATGTTCCCTAATATTGTACATTATATTTACTCTATTGAGCGCAGTAGTGTGTATGTTTGAGTATATGTGTACATTAGTTTATAATTAATGTAGTGTGCAAGGTAATAATGATTCTTATGTACAGTCATAGAAAAAAAAAAACGAAACACTTTTAATTATTCGGCCATTATACATGCTAAAAAGGAAAGAAAGGTGTCATCCGACTTGGTTTAAAGTCTTCTTTAAAACTACGTTGGTAAAATTTTGATAAAGGACCATATACAAAGCAAAACGAGCACCAACTCTTGATTTTCAAATGGGAACCCCTATTTTTTACTACATAAATATGTTTAGACCGCAAAATACAGCCAGGGTACGAAATTTCACTGCAGTCCTTGCAGTAGAACAGGAGTTATTATCGAAAAACGTTTTAGGGACCGTCACCACATTGAAAACGCTTCTTTCAAGGTCACGGCTTATCAAGTAACGGAATGTAAACAAAGAAAAGATCGAGATTATCCAACTCAATTCATGATCTTTGAAATTCTCTCTTTTTCCGTAATTCGAAACATTATGGGCCGATAATGTTGCGCCAAAAAGCGATTTACGGTCGAAAACTTTTTTTTTTTTGAAAAAAAAAGTTAAAATATTTACAGATTTTTGTTTATCAGGATTAACCTAAGAATGACGGACCGGGTTTGTTTGGTCCATCGTATAGATTGTTGTTTAGTAAATCGAATAAGGACAAATTAAAATTAATGGAACTTTTTGCCTTTTCTAATATGAGCCTATTGGATTGCTTATATAAACATTCAGCAAATTAGCCTCAAAGAAATGTAAATATCAAACCTTATACCTAGAATCATGATGCGAATATGTTTGATAAATGTATTGCACCTATGTTACAGGTTTATTTTGGAATGAATAGAAAGTCTTTTGATGTCAAATGGAATTGCGCGTTTTTAATTTCGAAGAACATCGGCAGAAGTTTGGACCATCGCGCACAAAAATATAAAAAATGTACGGCACAACGTGGGAAGTTGCTGCATTAAATAGATTGGAGACACGAGAGAAGCAAGGTTTATTTATTCCGTGAAAATTTGCTCTATATACATAAAATGAACGAAGCATCAATCTGAAAAATTAAACAAAAACAGAAGAATATAAATGCCCGTTAATGAGCAAACTGTTCATACTCGAACTTTATTTGGTAAAAATTTGATTATATAAATTAACACAGTGGACAAACACGGTAATTGTTTTAGCGGCTTTTTTGTAATAAAAAAAAAAAGATAATTTGTTTCAAATCCAAATTTGATGCGGAAGATCATAATGCGTGGTAATATTAAAAAAGCATAACACAATTGGCGGTTTAAGTTAAACATGTAATGACTCTCAAAAACAATTTAGGAAAGTAATTTCCCAATGCTATTTCTCGCAACAAGTTTCGACATGGTCCAACCCGTGATTTAAAAAGACAAAAGTTATTTTAGCTTAAACCAAGGTGAACCGAAATCAGACTTCTTGTCATTTCTCCGATTTTGTAACTTAGCAGATGCAAACAAAGCTTAGTATTATTTGATTTTGTATCGCATACTATATACTTGCAAATGCACATCTCCTATAGTGTGAGGCTATAGGCTGGCGCAGCTATAGCAATACTACATGAAGCATACCCGGGACAGATCAGTTTCATCTATCCAGAGACTCCAATTTCTTCCTTGCTACAGATTTCGCAGACTGGGATCGAGACTAATCGTGCGGGATGCAGAAATCACCTCATTGAAGCTAAGAGTGCGAATAAACTGGTAGGTAAAGTATATTTATTTGCTGTATGTTTACGGCATCTCAATGGTGAGATACATTTTCTTCATCCACCAGTTTTTAGGCACTCTCGGCTTCAATGACATGACACCTGCTTCGTTGTTCGGGTAATCCAAAGGTTCGGTGCAAGGCTGTTGTGCTCATTATTAGGACCCTCTGCAGCCATCGAATGGGATAACCAGACCAAGTGGAGACGCGGGCCACATTCAGCCCTCGCAGCTCTTCCATGTGGTCCGTTGTTTGCTTAAAGAAAAAGACCAGAAAGTTGAATTAGAGTGCCAGTGTCATAAAGGTGGAGCCGAATATTCAGATATTGGATTCTGAAAAACATGCATTTAACAAGATAGGCATCTAGTAGTTGATAACAATAATTTTTTACAACTCTTTTTTTTGGTCGATATTTTTCCACGTTATTAAAAAAAAAAAAAAAAAATAATTTGAATTTTGACATCTTGAATTCAAATTAAGTTTTTCGCAATCACGAGTGTGTGTATGTAGGCGTGTGTGTTTGTATGCGGGGGGTATGTGTGTTTGTGTATAGGGGTATGTGTGTTTGTCTGTGTGCTGGCATAAGTGTGTGGGTAGTTGTGTGTATGAATGTGTGGGGGGGGGTATGTGTATGTGTGCGTAGGCATATGTGTTTGAGTCTGTGTGCAGGCATGAATGTGTGGGTAGTTGTGTGTATGTGTGTGTAGGTGTATGTGTGTTTGTGTGTGTGTAGTTGTGTATGTATGCGTGTGTGTGTAGGACATGGATGCAACCTGGAGACGGCTTTCGCTATAGGAGCAGCATCTGGAGGACCCGGTCGACGGTGACGGTGCGGAGGGTGGCGGTGGGAAAATAAAATGATAGGATATCAAAACAGTCAAATGAAAGCAATAAGCAATCGTGATTGCTCAAAAAAAAAAAATTGAAATTTTATCTTTGTCTTGCGAGAATAGTTTTAATGTGAAATGCACGGACAATGACCGAGAAAATAAATAGAAAAAAAAAAGTATTTAAATTATAATTAAGAATAGCCAAAAACTCAACTTCATCTAACACGCAAATTAATGTTTTTTTAAAAAAAGTTCACAATTAGCTACAACTACTACTTTCGTGCAGAATGAGGCTCAAAGCACGCGGTCCTCTACTGCTACTAAAATTTCCTCTCCTACCACATTGAAAATTATTCAAATACTTTACAAAAAATAATAATAATAATTCCTAAAAACCAGTAAACTTATCTAAGAGCAAATATTACCTATTGAGCCATCTGGATACTGTTAAAGGCGAAACTTCACACTGTCGGCTATTTTTCGAGTGCTTTTTCCCGATTTAGACAAGGCAATAATTTTTCCTTTTAGCAAATTTTTACCGGGAAGAGCCATTAATTCTACACTGTCTATTCCAAGAAAAAAAAAAAAAACAGAAGTATTTTAAGTGTCTCTTTTAATTAAAAAATTTCTATAAAATATTCTTTTATTAAACAATGAAGTAGCGTTTCGCATTATTTACACATTGACGTTCGAATGATATCCACAAAAAACTGACGGTTGCAATATTGTGTTGTTTTTCTGCTGGGACAACGAATGAATTTATGCATTTAAAAAATTCATAGACGTAACTCTAATGTAGAAAAACCACGTTATAATTGGTTTGTTTATTTTGTTGAACATTTTTTTTTCTTTTTTTACGAAGAAACCAACTTTCATAATTTCTGTTTTAAAAAAGCATACGGTCCCCTAAAGTAAGAAAAAATGAAGTTTTAAGCATAGTGCAAAAACTACTGAATATTCTGAGCTCAAATTTTGGATTCCCGCACAAAAGCTCTTCTAAATTGTTTTTCTGTTAAAATTTAATATGGTTTCAGATCATATTTTTTTCAAAAAGTATTAAAATAATTCATAAAAAAATTAAAATTACATTTTAGATGTTGTGAAGGGCGTTTTTATTATTGGGTCGATTCATATTTTTATATAAAAAAAACAATCTTTGCCGTGCCTAATCTAGTTTTTGTGTTCTGAGTAAAAATATCAAAATACGTTTTAACATTACGAGAGGAATTTTTCAAAACTCGATTCTGAAGTAACGGCTGGATCTAATTAAACAAAACTTTGCATGCAAAGTTAAAAAAGGATGCTGATCACAAATATGTGATAAAAAAAGGGGGTTCTCATTGAAAAATGTGAAGTTGATGCTCGTTTTAATATGAAGACGACCCCTTAACAACAATTTTTTAACATAATTTTGTAGAACTTTTTATTCCTGAAACAATGACACCTCTCACGTGTCTGTAGTGTCAATAGTCTTTGAATACGATCGAGTGTTTCGTTTTTTTTTTCTATGACTGTACATTAAAAATTTTAAAGATAATGTAAAATGTATCTTCATACTTTACGTATCACAAATGTTTGACAACGTTTCGTAAACATTGCATGCACTATATAGTTATGTATTTTGTGTTTGTCTATCGCAAAATAATAGTCTTTTACAGGAGACTATTGTAAACCCTTGAAAAACCTCGAAACGTTACCCGGAAGTAATCAGTGACGTTTCGGATTATTATTATTATTTTTTTTTTTTACAGTGTGAATGTTCGAGTTCAGGTGAAAAGATGAATATTTTAATTCCCAAAATGGCCTCGAATATTGCACATTATTTTCGTTCCCTCGTGCGCAGTTGGACGTATGTGTCTACCTTTAGTTGATAGTAATGCAACTAGATAGTTAATGTAGCAAGATAAAAATGCGTCAAATTTACAGGTAAATTAAAATTTTCTTTTATTCTTTATGTATCACAATGTTTCATTAACATTGCATACGAGAAAATCGCCCGTCAAGATGTGACGGGTGAAAATTGTTTCTACATTTGAACGAAGCAATTGCCTGTTTTATGATATTTTGATAGTTGAAATTTTAACCCTAACTCTAGTGGATAAATCCTAAGCTACAGTAGATGGCGTTCATTGTGTTCAGCCTTGTCACACACACAATAAAGCCTTTCCCTGCACTTTAAACATTACTAAAGCATGTTATCATGCCGTGGCGCGATTTTCATTCTTGATGACGTCAAGAGCGTTACTCAATCAACGGCTAATACATATATGAGGACACTTTGTAGTTATACATTTTATATTTGTTTGAAAGTATGAGTATTTACTCATCAACGGAAGTGACGAAAACAAATGCTAACTTGAGCTTACATCTCAAAAAAAAAAAAAAAAAAAAAAAAAAAATCCAATTACCATATCCATCTAAAAACATGCACTTAGAACTTGCTCCGTAATTTATTCCCAAGAAAAATGTGAAGAAATTTCCCTCTCTCCAACTTAAGAGCTTAAAAATCTAATCAACTAATTTTCTAATTTTGGGCGCAATGTTTTTGCTTACGCAGCATGTAATCAATTAGATGAACTAACTTTCCCAGCATTCTCCCTTCACTAACTTCCTGACAAACTAAAGTCACTACTTGGAGTATAATAAACAAAGTCTGGAACACGCACCGGCGAACGTGACTGGACTAAGAAGTCGCTGCTTCTTGTTATTGCCCGGCGCTGAGTTCGAAAGCTTTGAGGAGCAATTTCGATAACGAGATTCTTTAAACTTCTCTTCAAGGGAGAAGGATATAAATTAAAGGGTTGTAAAAATGAAATTGAAGAGAAATAAAACCGGTGAAAGGACCAATTTGTTATTTTTTAGACTGCCGATTCGAGTTTAGTTTTTTGCTGAGTTATTTCTATCATGGAGTTTAAGGAACCCTGTCACAATCAATCAATTTTACAGCTGTGTTAGATGGTTTAATCAGTTTTGAAGAGAAAGGTGTGATTACGTATAATTTACGATTTTGGCAATTAACGGATCAGTAAAAATATATGAAAAAAACTGTTTTGGAAGAAAAAATGAAAGAAAAATAAAAATGTGTTTTACGTAAATTCAAAAAGATTTTTTAGACATTAGCGAGTGTTTAGAAGTTTAAAACTATTTTTGCTGACAGTTTCTTGACAATTTTACTTGATGAATTTTCCATTCGCAAGCAATACAGAATGCAAGTTCAATAGACAATAAATAATACATATTAATCTTTGTTGTTTAGTAAGTTGATACGTTTAAAAGCATCTCTCAAGTTTTTCTGTATTTTCTTATCTTTTCTATCTCTTGCTTTTTGAAATTGTTTAATTTATTTCATTAAAAACATTTTGAGAATTTTGCTTATCTTTAGAGATGACCTCATGATTTATTATCAAATTAATTCATCCTACTAGTTAAACATTTCCTCTAAGTATACACTAAAAAATCAAAGAAATTTTACTGAAAATTTCCGTGTGACGTTTCAGGATTTCAATGGTTTTTATCCACTTTCTGGAAAAAATCAAGTATCATAGTTAAAACGTTTCCTGAATTGCTACAAGTTGCGCAAATACAGATCTCTCACTGTTGTGAAAAATAATTTTAGCTACCGGTTTAAAGACTGACTGAGTGTGTTTATGAAGTGTATCGGCATCCGTTTGATTACGATCCGTTCAGCTCCCAAAGGGCGCAAATAGGCATGAACGACGTTGCATTGCAGGCGCGTACACATCGCACTACTTGCTTGACTTAGGCCATGTGTGCAGTACCGCCTATGGAACTTCCTTAATGAATCAGAAAGGTGTCGAGCTATTGTAATACACCTAATCTACTTCAGTTTTCTCTAAAGTTCCAGCGACACGACTGGCTCTTTAATCGGGAAGATTTCTGAACTTTTCAGGATGCTTCCGGGATAATTTCAGGAAGGTTACTGAATTTTAGCGAAAAAGTTCCCTGTTTTTTCCAAGATATGTTACTGGCGGAAATTGGGCACATCACCCGCCTATTATTTTTCAGGAACATTTCTGAATCGTTTTTACAGTGTAGATTTAAATCAAATTTTCCAAGCGAGCAATCCAGCAGCTGTATTACGGAAGAAAAAGCTTTCATGTTATCCCATGCATGAAAAAGTTGCCATCAAGTATCAAATCCTCCATGAACATGAACTAAACTATAAGGTAAACATACCAGTAGTGGCTAGTGCTTAATAGTGCTTCTGTAGTGGCCACTTTAAGGCTTATATTTAAAAAAAATGAACTGTAAAAACGATTCAGAAACGTCCCTGGAACATAATGGGCAGCTGATGTGCCCAATTTCGTACCGTAACATATCTTACAAAAATCAGTAACGTTTTCCGCTAAAATTCAGTAATTTTTCTAAAATGATCCTGGATGCCTCCTGAAATATTCAGAAATCTCTACGTCTATAAAGTCAGTCTCTGGAACTTTAGAATAAACCTAGGTAGGTATAATGCAATGCTTGACACCTTTCTGCGTTTCCAGGAAAGCTCAAAAAGCAGTATGGCAAAAATCGCCAAAGCTAGGACAGAATTACATGTAAGCAACGAGAATTTCCCTCACCTGCAATTCTCGCAAAGCAGTGTAGTCTACACTTCTTCGCTTCCTTTGGGCAGAACCCTTGAAAAGGACAGACCAACCTATCCGACATTTTGGTTCCAAGACGATTTTGGATACAACCTTGTTTCTAGTATTTATAAATACGATATACTATTCGCTGGTTGCTATGTCGAAAACAATTGATTATAAGTTGAGTAAAATGTCACTTAAGGTAAATCTTTCACACGTTATTCGTCTTAAACTTGCATTAATTAAATCTTCATTTACGGAATAAAATAATTAAACATCAAGCGGTCAACATATCCAAAACTTTTGCACCAGTTTTCTGCAATGAGTTTTTTGTACAAAGACTAATTATTTCCGTTGATAGATTTGGAACTAAAATGTCGGATAAGTCAGCTCCCCATCTGTAGTGTCCTTACCTTTGGGAGCTCGATCAGCACGACCGGGTCGCGCTGGAGATGAAGCCGATACTTTATAAATACGTTCGGTTACTCTTTAAACTGGAAGCTAAAAATATTTTTCTTTATCGTGTGAAGTGTGCATTTGTGCGACTTGCAAGAATTCAGGAAACCTTTTGACAATGATACTTGATTTTTCCAGAGAGTGGGTAAAAACCATTGAAATCCCGAAACGTTAGACGGAAATACTCAATAAAGTTTCGGATTTTTTTTACAGTGTGGGATTCCGTGTTTCTCAATGGATTCATACGTGCATAAGTTAATACTTCCTGCACCTTTGGTGCACTTTTGAGTCCATTGGGAGACCTGGATTTTTTTTTTTTCAAATATAAACCTTGATGTTGCCACTACTGAAGCACTATTAAAAATCAAGAAAAAATGTCATTAGAATAATTTTTAGATTGTAGAAAATATTTACTAGAAAATAAATTATTTTTCAGCAGTTTTACATAAGATATGTGATCAGCTTAATTATTAACATAGGATCGTAATAACGCCAACTCTAAGCAAGGATTACGTCATGCAATGTTTAAAACACAAAACCGCCAAAAACTACTATCAAGCTAATATAAACAAATTAAAAACACTTTGACTTCAATATAAAAACTTATTAAACCACATTTGATAAACTTAAAAACATTATGGCAAATTTCATGTTTACTTTAATAGAAATGACAAAGGTCAATCATTACTATCGGACCTGAGCACAGTTCATGCATCCAATGTAGTGCATGGTAATATTCTCCAATTAAAACTTCAATGCCCAAACAAGGACACAATAGTATGAACTGTATGGTGACTGAGTTATTAACTATTTTCAAGGTTATCAAATCACAAGAAAAAAGTACAAATCATTTTTCTTTTTGAATTTATCAAAATTACTTAAATTAGGCGTCAAGAACAATTTCTATTAAACTACACTAAACCATTAAAAAAAAAAAAAAAAAACTTACTGGAAACTTAAATTAAAGTTATATAAACATTTTTCTGAAAAATCTTTTGCTACACCAATGCCTATTGATAGAAAGCTGCTCGCTGATACCGCTATATCAGGAGCAAGGCTTTCTACTTCTGATAAAGTCGTGACCTAGCGAAGTTTTGTAGTACTGCATCGAAAAAGGAAGGGGAGAGAGAGCACATTTGTTGGTCTATATTAAGGTGGTTCGAAAAGATCGATTTCTTAATTTTGTAATCCCTTTACCTCTCAAAAGCTGTTGTTTAGTACCCTCAATTGAAGAAAAATGATAAAAAAATTCTAAGTTGAACGCTTCAGTTTGCGCATAAGGCTGAAACTTTGATAAAATATGCTAAAAAGGGATTTTTCAAAAAAAAAAAAAGTTTTTATTTTTATTTTTATTTTATAACGAAACCGCCCTAAATTGTCAGTATACAGCGTAGTTTAAACCTAAAACAATATTGAATAGCATTTACATAAGTTAATTCGTTTGTGCATACGCCTTAAATTAGGCTAAAATCTTCTGTCTAATCTAAGGCCCGAACTACAAAATTTTTTATGTAAAAGCTATAAACTATTGTTTAGGTTCAAACTAAGCTATATACTGACAATTTTTGGCTGTTGCATCATAAAAAAATTCAGAAAAAAAAACTAATTTTGTTATTTTCTGAAAATTTCAGTTTTTTACTTATTTTTTTCAAACTTTAGGCCTCATGCGCCAACTGAAGATGGCCACTTAGATTTTATTTTTTATTATTTTTACCCAATTGAGATTCAAAACTAAAACTTTTAAGGGAAAACGCGATTCGGAAATTAAAAAAAAATGTTTTTTTTTTTTTCGAACCACCTTAGTCTACACGGCTCTATTTTTCGCATTTAAGTTATTGAATATTTATGAAAAATAAAAATTTACAAATAAAGGTTTTTTTTTTTCTTATTTCTGTCCTTCCTCCCCCCCCCCCCCTTTGTTTTTTTGGAGCACTTCAAAAAATTTAAAACGTGTTAATTTAGCTGTAAACGGATGCGCAATTTTCAGTAAATAGCTATCTCAAAACTTAAAAATAACTTTCAGCTTTTTCAGAATTAGAATAAAAATCACAAAACTTAAGAGTACCAACAATACAGATTGGATACTTGACTACAACTGTTTGAAACTGGATTAAGTTCAGTAATTGGCTGCATTGTCGCTCAAAATTAACCTTATACTGGTTTTATTCCACTTCAAATCGTTCGACAGTGCCTTCTACTTCAATATTACTGAAAATTAATTGCTAAAATCCAAGATATAAATTCAAAAGAAGAGAAGAAAGAAAATAAATGCGATACTTAACACCGAAATAAAAACATAATATAATAATCCGAATTATTTTCGTTTTCCAGTTTACCTCATAAATTTCTGAAACAGTAACATACAGTTTTTTTTTTCATTACATCTGGGCAACAATGCGTATTCTATAACCCATCCAATTATGCGAAATTGCAGCATTTTTATCTCTTCATTCTACCGTTTGCACCCGCATTTCGATATACAAGCTTCCTTACCATCGTTAGTCATTAGTTTCTGGACTAGCGTGCAACAAAATATTGCCAGCTTCTGCGAACGACTTTTAGACCACACCCTATGAGTAACGATATGACGTGCTCTGATTAATGCAAGTTATACTGTACTTAGAAAAATAAGTAATTCAGCGACCTCATAACTTCTCTTCTATTTTACACAGAAAGATTATTATATTAGAATCACTAAATTTCAGAGTTTTTAAATTACAAAATATATATCTATATTAATATTATAAAGAAGGAGAGCGGATTTTTGTGTGTTTATATGTTCGAAGTAATCTCCGGAACCATTGCACCTATTTGAAAAATTTTTAACTACATGAAAAGTGAATAAAATGTGACAACGTATATAAAGTACAAATTGAGAATGAAAATCCATTGTTCGCCTCGACTGTGTTTTAGTCGGGTGAACCTGTCTTCGTTTTTAATGCACTGATGATGACACTTGTATTTTATAGTGCCGAAACAGTTGTTTGCTGGTTTTTTAACCTTTTTTCATTCTCAATTTGTACTTTATATACGTTGTCATATTTTATTCACTATGCAGTACAAAGTTTTCGACTACTTTTTATGTACATGAAAAGTGCTTTCTTACTGAGTGACACAGGCAATAATTTATGCATAAATGTATTTATACTATTTTTTTAAACCAATAGTTTGTCCTCTCTACCCAGTTTATGTTTCGTACTGCTTTATTGTTATACACGTAAAAACACCTACCGGCTGTCTCGCATTGGCAACGAAAAAAGAGGCAAAGGTTCTCTTAGAAGCAAATGTAGAAAGAAAGAAAGAAAATCACAGTGCCAGCATAAGAACCACTGAAACCATTCCATGTGTTTGAGGCTGCAGAGGATACGGTATATAGCAGTCCATTAGCGTTGGACATTGCAAACCATCTAGTGTCAAAGAATGCTTATATTTCTAAATTTACTTAAAAGAATATAACTGAGTTTCTTTTCGGACAAAATAGTTCTTGAATTCAAATAGTGCAGATACACAATAATAATCGGTATTTCTAAAAGTTATTATTGTTCATGCATTTCGGGCTATTCTTAAAGGTTTTACTTCATACTAAAATTCGAAATGAGAAACATCTGCTAATAAACTCACTTCCGTACACTTAGTTTAGAAAATTATCAACTCAAAGAGTAATTGCACATAATTACCGTACATTCAAAGCTATGAGTTCAAACAATACAGAACAAAGAACATTCGATAGGAAAGAAATTGCACAAGAAGAGGAAAAAAATGTATAAAAAATATTTGGAGAAATATTCTTCATGATGACCGCATGTAAGCATTTAAAATCAATATAGTTAAACAATATAGGTCACAAACATCCTATCCGAAATAAATTGTCAAAGTAGCGGCATATGAAGTAGAAGCAAAATAAATCTTTCAATGAGCTCACAACTTCTCTTTAGTTCTACACAGAAGGAGTTTTATGTAAGAATCACTATATTTCAGAATTTTAAATTACAAAACAATATATATTGATTGCGCTTATGTAGAACCAAGTTTAAAGGTACAAATTTTGGAAAACCTTTATGTATGTTATTTATTTATTTATTTTTTATTGAATGTAGTTTTCCTTCTCAATTTTTAATTTATGAATACGGTAAAATCCCGTTACAATGAATAGTAAGGTATTCAAAATTTTATTCTTTGTAATGGAATTCAAGTAGCCCGCATTCGTGCGACTTATAGCAATTCAGGAAACTTTTTGACAATGACACTTGATTTTTCCAGGAGGTGGATAAAAACCATTGAATTCCCAGAATGTTGCACGGAAATACTCAGTAACGTTCCGGAATTTTTTCACATTGTAAGAGCAAAGTTCAAAAATGATTATGTTAACGAGAATTAATTCATGACAAAGAATTTTCCAACTGTTTGATTTCTTGATTTCAGTTTATGTTATTCATATAATATTGTATTTATGGCCATTAAAAAAATTTAACTTTTTTACAGTCAAGATGATGAACATTTCAAAAAGCAAGTTAGCAAAAATTTCTTAGTCATACAATTTTATAGCATTTATCTTATGTCTTATTATAACTCATTCCATTACAATAGAAAGGAGGGGTAGGTTGAGGGTAAACCGCAAAAGCATAAATTATGAATATTATTGCCAATCCAAATACAATAGATAAACGTCCATTGTGGCCAGCATTATCCCCCCCCCCCGCGTAGGTACAATTCATTTTGAAGGTTTTTTGCTTGTAATTCAAATGTTTTTTTTTTTCTTCTAAAAATCTGGGTCAAACAAAACGTTTATTGAGGTAAAACATAATTTTGTAGTTAATTTTTATGCAAGGAAAACAGTGATTAGAATCAGAAACAATCTTTACCTTGTAATGCAACTGTTCGTCCTAGTTTATGCATAGACTTTGGTACTGATTTAAAATGTTTCAGTATGCAACAAAAGTAATTCGATATCTAAAAGTACTATACCATGATGTTTTTCGCATCAGCTTTGATTTTTATCCGAATGGTATTTATGAAAAATGAATACATATTGTATTACATTACATTCTTGCTTGAGCACTAAAAAATAAAACAGAAAAATGCCAATATGATCCGTACATTTAAGTAGCATAAAATAAATAGATTTATATTTAAACATCTCTCAAAAGCAGTACGAATTTAATAAATAGTGAACAAAATGGGAATTCAAATAACTAAGCTCCATTCTGTGAAATTTGAAACTATCCTTAAGCCTCTTCTATAACAAGATGCTTTCAATGTTCAAACATAAATAAATACATACATTTATGCAGGCTCTTTTGTTTAAAATGATTCTATTTCAACTCGGAAAATGTCTCAGAATCGCATTTAATATCTCTTTCAAAGTGTATCAAATTTACAGACTATTAGAAAAATGAGAAATCCCCTTATTAGTGAATGCATTTTCTGCTTTCGACATGAGACACAGGTAAAGGAGATTGGTAAAATTTCTTTAGTGAAATGCTTATTTTACCAGTTCTATTTAATCTGACAATGAAGCAACGCTTATTTTTAGACTTTTACATTTCTTTCTGCCGTCTCTCAGCTATTATTCCAACGAATCATTATCTAAAGAAAAAAGCATGTTCTTTAAATGATTTTGAAAATTTTAGTTTTTGTCAGCAGTCTTAGTTTCAGACAGAAGGCAATTTAAACGCAATTAAAAGAAATGACGAATGCATTGGGCACGCATATGAAATTTTATGAAAAGCGTTTAGCAATTAAGATGCGTTTTTTACTTCCTTTTACAAAAAAGGAAGTATTGTATTCGCGAAAAAAATTTCACTAAAAAATCGGCCTTAATTTCCATTTTGCTCACCCTCAAATGAATGTTGAGTTTTCCTTTCGACGCGACCACACGTGCATATATACCTAAGAACGTATAGACGCCCGAAATATACGTTTTGACGATTCCCGAGTTAATTACAACGAGTTTTTTTGTGACGTCTGTATCTACGTATGTATTTCCGCATGTACGTATGTGCTTATGTATGTCGCATATTGCGGGTCTATTTCACCTTTTTGGGGGAAAATCATTGTTAATTTCGATGCAAACTCAAGTGATGTTATAATTTGGCGAACACTTGGCAATATAGCACCAGTCTTCTGGTCGCCAAGTTTTGTCGCCAAATTGGCGACAAATTTGGCGATTTATTTTTTTTTTTTTTTATCTGGTTTCAATTTGGCCACTGTTGGTAATACTTTGAGAGTTAACTATTGAATCACATTAAAAGTGCCAATGATGGGGAAATAACGTTAAATTGGTGTAAAAGGAAGTCGTGTGATGCACAGCTTGTTTTTTTTTAGAATATGTCGTTGAAACATAACTCTTTAACATTTTAACTGAATATTTGGCAAAAAATACCCATTATCTTTGTTCCCTATTTTTGAAATGCAAAAGGATAAAAAATAAAGATTGATTATGAATTTAATATTTTTAAACTTCATTTTAGTTTTAGCATTGATGAGCAATTGTACGTAAATTGTAAACATTCCGTGCGGAAACACAAACCTGACATTTTACACAGATCGGTTAGCTTTAGGAAAAAGTCACGAAACTCCTTTTCTTTCCGCTCATTTTCACCTCAATAAAGACAACAAATAAATAAGACCCCAGTGAAATTATGAAACGCATGCATCAAAATCCATCGTTACTTTCCCTTCTCTCCTGCTAAATTCATTCAGATGAAATCGCTTCCTTTTTTTTTTTTTTGACTTGTGTGCAATGTGCATACACACGTTTTAAAACTTTGTATGATTTTCCCGAAACATAATTTAGTAATATGTTTTCAATTAATTTTGCTTTATTGCAACTTTTATTTGACATCTGTTTTTTTATTAGTTTTTTTATTAAATTTTAGTAACTTTTTTTCAAAACCTGCAAACAATCGCTACCAACTACTTCGAATAAAAGAAAGTTTCACTGTGGGGCAAAGCGAAAAGATGAAATATTTACTCTGCGTTTAGCGCCACCTATCTGGAAATATATTAACAATGTAGTTGCACATGCAGTCTATTCCAGTCAGGAAAAAAAATACCACTGAAAATTAAAGCATATCATGATACAGGAAATTTTCAAAAATTGATACTCTTCTTATTATAGTTGTTGAGATTCAGAAATTATTTTTTGTGTTATAAAATGATAAAGTTCTTGTTATTAACATTTTAAGTATAAATTGAGCCCTTCTAATATGCAGTACAACTGACTTATTTATTTTATTTTGCCAAGTTGCATGATGCAGACTCTCACCGTTGTGAAAAAGATTTTTATCTCCCAGTTTAAGATTAACTTTGCTTATTTGCCAAGTGTATCGGCTTCAGGATGATTACGGCCTGTCAATGCTAATTAAAGCTCCCGAAGAAACAGAAAAACATGGACTACGCTGTTTTACTAGATTTGCAGGCAAGTAAAATTCTCGTTACTTACTTGCAATTCTGGCATAGCTTTGTCCATGTTTGCAATAATGCTCTTTTAATTTCCTTGATAAATCAGAATGATACCAAGATATTATTTCCACGGACACGACTGGTTTAAACGGGACGATTTCTGAATTTTTCAGGAGGCTTCCAGGATAATATTAGGAAGGTTACTAAATTTTAGCGGAAAAAGTTCATGGAATTTGCAAGATATGTTACTGGCAGATATTGGGCACATCAGCTGCCCATTATTTTCCAGGAACGTTTCTGAATCGTTTTTAAAATTGCGGGGAAAAGTGCGAGGCAAAGTGAAATGGCTTATTTCTTTACTCGCTCAGTCATTCTGAAACACTTACATATTTATGTATTAATTAATTCCTTTAAATTCCTTCTTTTAGTAATTCACTGTTTATTTATTGTTCTTTATTGTACTTATTCTTTCACTCTTTACTCACTCTTTTATTTTTCTTCATACATTATTCGATTAATTTGTTTAATTATTCGTCATGCTATACTATTTCATTTATTCATTCAACATTTGTTTATAAACCTGTTGATCAAAATACTTTTTTACAATCAAATACATGATATTTCCCTAGAAATTATTTCAAGTTTTCTTGATATATATATATATAAAATTAGGTTTGAATGAAAATTTTCTTATAAAATACAATGTTCTTTCTTTTTGTACTGCCATTATTTAAACAAATTAAAAAAATTTTTTACTTTGAAAAAGCTCAGTCATCTAAGCCATTTCACTTTGCCCAACGCTCCCCTACATGAATACCTTTCTTTTGAAATTAAATATTACTAAAAATAACTATGAAAAAAAGATAGCAAATTGAAACTAGAATAAACATACTTCTTGCTTAAATGTTAAATTCTGGTTTTAAAAAAATAATAAAAATTAAAATTAAAACCAAAAAAAAAAAAAAAACCCACATTGTAGGGTTGTACAACTTGACTCCTCTTCTTCGCTATCTCGTCGAAAGAAAATAAGCATGTGAGGAAAAGCAGGACAAATATTTAGAATGTCACGAAACCATTATGTTCTATTAAAGTGCTATTACACTAAACATGTAAATGGCATTCTATTGCACAAGGAGGCAAAGCATGTGTAGTGCTTATGTGCGCAACGATTTGAAAACTTATGAGGAGCTTGATAATTTTTAGCGACATAATTATTTCCAGATCCAGGTTTCTGATTAAATTAAGGGTGTACTTATTTCCACTCGGAGTAAACATGAACCTCTCTAGGGCTGAATATAAATTCATTACTTGTGTACTTGAAAACGGAATAATTGAAGGTAAACTAAGTACCAAATATTTGATTGCCTTTTAAAATAAATATTTGCATGCACTACGTTTGAGTTTAAACAGTAATTTTACAATGTTTTAAAAATTTATGAAAGGTCTTGCAATAGCATAAAATGAATATTTCTTATTAAATCATATATATGAGGCTCATATGTCTAAGTGTTAGTAATCTCTCTATATATTTTTTTATAGATATTGTTTTACAGCGCTGGCAAAATTATTAGACTAAGACTTTTAAAAGCAAATTCTTTATTGATTACATTACTATAGACACATTAACGAACAGTGAAGTAATTCTAATATTTAGTATGCAATCCCTTGTTCTTGATGAGCATTTTAAGTCTTTTTGGCATACTTTTCACAAGGTTTACACCATTTCTTAATTTTTTAAAAAAGCAGGTAAAAAATTGTTTATACTCACTATTATATATACTCACATACACATACTCACTAATTACCTAAAACTAACTTTAAATATAACGGAACACACTAATAAAAAGACCTAGTGAACTGTTTAAGCTGATTGAGGTTATTTTTCTGGTAAGTAGATAAACAAGAAACATAAACAAAGCAGACTGTGCTGCCACCAGCAAACATTAAATTATGCTAAAATAACATAATAATCAGTGTACAGTATGCACTGTACTTTAACAGTAAAATAAATAGTATTTTAGTTCAAATAGTGTACAAAAAACAAACAAACAAAAAAAAATCTCTTTCGTCTAATAAGTTGGCCAGCACTGTATGTTCATATTATTTTCATGAGGTTCATTTTAGATTTTGTAATAGTCTTATGATAAAAATCTGCATGTACCTGAATATTATCTTGAAACTCGTTAAGAAATGTATTTGAGGTATTGAACAACAGCTTTCATCAATCTCAGTACTGTTTCGATTTGAACAGGATTTTTACTAACTAGACCGTGGTGGCCTGTTTGATGGTAAGGCGTCATATTCGTAACAGAAGGGTCCTGAGCTTGATGCCAGCCGGTCGGAGGTTCTTCGTGGTCACTGATGGTGTTTGGGACACGTTAAATATGTCTTAGCGCAGACGCTTCCTATTCCAAATCAATACATGCCGGAGTGCTGGATCAGAGTGTTGCTCGTCTCCTGGTCTGGATTAAAAACGAGAGTTGCCTTCACGGCCCCATCCAACACGTTAGGATTCACGTGTAGGAGTAGGTACAAGGGACTCTGAAGTGTACACTGTAAAAATGATTCAGAAACATTCCTGGATAAAAATGGGCAGCTATTGTAGCTATTGTGCCCAATTTCTGCCAGTAACATATCTTGCAAAAACTAGGAACGTTTTCAGCTATAAGACAGTAACCTTCCTGAAACTAAGGCTCCTATATAAGGGGAGCTGACTTATCCGACATTTTGGTTCCAAAATTATCGGGCGAAAAAAATAAACATTTGTACAAAAGCCTCATTCAGAAAACTGGTGTCCAAACTTTAGGTGTGTTGCCCGATTGATGTTTGATTATTTTATTCTGTGATGAATACAATTTAATTAATACAAATTAAAAACAAATAAAGTATGAAAATGAGGTTTATTACCGTAAACATTTCCCGATACATTTTAGCTGAATTTGTAAACGAAGTTATCTTTCAAAATTTACCTAAAGTGACATTTTACTCAACTTATCATCAATTATTTTACGACTTAGCAACCAGCGAATATTATGACGTATTTATAAATACTAGAAACGAGGTTGGATCCAATTCTGTCTTGGAACCAAAATGTCGGATAAGTCAGCCTGTCTTTTTCAAGGGGCTCTACCTGAAACTATCCTTAAATCTTTGTAAAGAATTTGGAAACATCTACGCTTAAAGCCAGTCGGAAACCTGCGAAGGAAATTAAGTACGTTTTAAGCATTTGATTAGATCTTTCCTGATTCACTAAGAACGCTCCAGAAGCAGAAATGCAATCACGGACTATGCAGTTACCCAAAGACTTGCTCGCTCTCATTCAAAACTCAGCCGCTCTTCACGGGCCGTATTCGAGACAAAGCCGATATATTTATTAAACACGCTGCGTCAGTCTTTAAACCGGTAGCTTAGAACGTTTTTCACAACAGTTAGATGTATGTCTTCCTGCAACTTGTAGCAATTCAAAAAGCTTTTATGCAACTATACCTGATTTAACTGGGAAATCGATGAAACCCGTGAAGCCCCGAAACATTGCACGGAAATGATCATTGACGCTTCGAAAAAATTTTTTTAGTGTAGAGTAACAGAAAATTTCTTTTTGAGAAGATAAAAAAAGAATGAACTTTTCATAAGACTTTTTCTTTGTTGGACATTAAGTTCACTATTACTGAGATTAACTATTAAATATTTTGAGTGCAAACGAATGAACTAATATGAGTACGTCTTGGCTGCTTGTTTTACACTTTAATGGATTTCCTTAACTATTTAAAAATACTTTTTTTCTCATTTTAATGGGATTTTTAGTTTTGTTTAAAGGTTTGCTTCTTTTGTAAGATTATTAGAAACGTGAAACAACGCGTGTGATATCGCCAAACAAAGTTTCTGTGCAACTTTCACTAAACATGATGTTAATGAATAAAATGAAAAACCTTCGCCAAGATTTAAAACGAGCAGAGTGAAATGCCTCGAAACATTACTGTATTTATTTTTACCACTTTTATGTGTGTAGAAAAAATATCTAAAAATATTTTTATTTAAGACTAGCGGTACTCGCACGGCTTTGCCCGTGGTAGAAAATTAAAAGGTCATTTGGTTCGCCTGTATATTTAGAAATAATGGATAATGAATTTCTGGCCAATTTGGTACGTTCATTTGCTCGCCCATGTCACGTTATGATAATTTGATAATTTATTCGTTCACATTATGATAATTTGCTCGGTAAAATGTTCTTAAAATTGGAAAAGAAAAAGAACAAAATCGAATTTTTGAAAAATGCGGTTCGAGATGTTCACCCCTATGCTAAACAAATTTTGTGCCAAATGTCATGAAAATCGGTCGAACGGTACAGACGCTATGCGCGTAACAGGCATCCAGACATAGATTCAGACTTTCAACTCGTGTACAATTAATAGGCGTAAAAAGAAGTAGTGCAGTATCCACATCAGATTTTTTTTCATTTAAATCATTATAACTAAGATTAACTATGAAATATATTGAGTCGAGGGAATAAATTAGCAATATGAAATCAAGTTATTCGGATTTAATAAGCATTCTAAATATTTTATGCAAGCATTAAAATAGTAGGCTGCTGACCTACTTGAAATATCCAAGCAATATAATTTTAAAAATAAAATTTGGCGTTGAGATATCTTGGATATTTGGGCTTCAAGTCCTACACTTAGTTTAATCAAATTCCTTAGATGAATTTATCGTTAATTGGTTGAATGTACTAAAGAAAAGCAACCCCTCCTTTGACATGGACTAATAATACAAGTATTTTACGAGGGTTGCGTAGTCGGATGAAACATGAACGACTCCGACTCCGAAAGCATTGGCTTACTTGTGAATTTTTAAAGGGAAAATGCTAACTCTGACTCTTGAAACTTTAAACTTTTGACTCCTTACTTTGACTCCCGACTTCGACTCCAAATCTTTTACCTCAAAATCAGCCCTCCGCAGCACTGAGTTTACGCCTATGCCTTCAAAACATTCAGGCTTATCAAGCTTTAGACAAAAAAAAAAAAAAAAAAAAAAAAAAAAAAAACTGGCGTCATTTTCGTTTTGTGAAATATTTAATAGCATTTTAGTATGTCTATCAGTGAGATCTCTAAACTAGACATTTATTAGCAAGTTTAAGTTTTACTAATATACAGTCTTCATTGCATCCAAAATGCAATTGTAAAAAAATTTCAATTGTTTGGAAACTTTACTTAAATAACAAACCAACATTAGTACAAAACTTTATTTTAAACTGTACATTCATCATAATGCTTATTTTAGATAATGCACCTTATAAACGGAAAATAAAAATAAAAGCAAAAATGATTTTTTTTTTTAAACTCAGTTTTTAACATTACTCTAAGCTTCGAAATAGGATTAAAATGATTCAATGAAGATTTTTAGAGTATAAGCTAGTTCTGTAAAGTTTTTTCTTTCATTCCTGAATTTCGCTTTTAAAAGCAATAGATTATTTTTAAAAGGTTTTTTTAATCTCAGATGAAATTCGATTTAATTCCTCAGATACACTTTGGAATGGAAGTTAAAGTATTTGTGAATGTAAATTCGCGTTTGCTAGTAACGTTAAGAACTAAGTTGGAAAAGGTAATTTCTTTTAAACAGAATATTAAGGGGATTAAGGATACATATATCTTGATTTATTTATTAATTTCCCTTCTATTTATGTATTTTGTTATACTTATTTGTAATTTTTTTACGGCACATGCTGCTATTTTTCAAACCCAAATCAGAAATACTATTTTTAGAAATATTATATTTATCCTTTGAAATAGTGATTGAGGATAACTATGAGCCACTGCGGTGTGTTTTATTATTTTTTTTTAGCATCCCCGAACTTAAATAAAAGAAAAACAATAGAAAGTCCAGTGGTGAATTCTGCTGGCGAGTTATAAAGTCAGATCTGCACACTTTATTTTACTAAAATAAGGTTGCAAAACTGTATACAGTAAGTACTATCTATAGCTACTTAATAGAAGCTATTTTTGTATGCATAGTTGAAAGTACTGACATGGTATGAATTTCTATATACAGAAGAATGTGTTAATTTTATGGACATTTGTTCCCGAAGAGTTGTTTTCTTTAAATAGTTTAATCACTGACGAACACAGTCAAAACATTTTTATAATTAGAAACTCTAAATCACATTAAGTATTAAACCGTAGACATAGTTGTGCAGGCTAAAATTTTTCTTAATAAAGAGATATTGTAGCTTAGAACTTACACGCTAGTAATTTCAACGTTGAATATTAGTTTATGTCTTGTCCTTCCTCTTTATCAATTTAAACGATTTTATTCTATTAAAAGACGTGTATTTTTTTTTTTTTTTTTTGGAAATATTGTGGAACACCGATTTTATGTGTTCCGCCGGACTGGTGATACCGGTTCCGCCAGAAACGTACCAAACAGGAAGACGTAAAACCGGGAGCGGAGGTAAACATTTATGTATATTGTTTATAAATTGACAATAACATAATGCACTAGTGAAATAAATGTGTAATATTTACGTGTTTGTTAAATATTTTTTTTTTAATTTTTAGTCACAAATATAATTCGTTTTAAAATTTTAATGCATTGAATCTAGACGCCTTTCCTTCAGGTAAGGAACACAGTGACTAATATTTCACAAAGGAGAAAAAAGGCTATGGTGCTGAAAAGAACTCCCACAGAGACAAACTTGAAACTGGTTCGACAGTAGGGTGGAGCGAAAAATGGAAATTTTCGGTAACCAACTTGTAATAGCAAAAAAAGTTGTGTATTGCCATCCTAAACATTGGAAAAACATTTAAAAACATAATATTCATGTCTTCAGATCGCGCATTGGCAGTAAAATTGGAAAAAAAAAGTAAATAACAATCAATTTTTAAATATTATTATAAAATTCTAAATGTTCAAAATTTTTGTTCAAATCCCGTTTAAATTCTTCTTTTTAATACTATTTTAATGTATCTTTGAAAATACTTACTGTCCTTTACAGTTTTTAGTTCTCGCATAAGATGCAAGTTAAGTAAAATCAACCAAAAATCGACGTTTTAACCTTATATTTTTATTGCAGTATTTATTCCTTTAGACCTCAGTTATATTTTTTAAAATAAATGTAGACTATATAGCTCGTTGCTGCAAATGTAGTTATATTTTTTTGCATTAACAACCCTGAACCAACCCCAAGTATGTTGTTACATTTTATGTTCCACCCTGCAATGTCCAAGAAAAATAGTTATTTTCAGGATTTATGCATTTTTAAAGTAATTTACATTCAGAATAACTATATGGTTTTAAACAAATTTCTACGTTACGGTCGAGACTTGAAGTTGGACTTATAATTCAATTTTTACATTGATGATCGCGAGCATCAAGTTTTTCATATTAATCCATTTCTTAATTCATCCCTAAGTAGCCTACCTGACGACTCATTAATCAGTTTAATAACCTTTTAAGAGACCGAGTGTAAAAGAGAAACATTCACATAATTATGGGTAAAGCTGCAACAGTTTTTGTAAAATTTAATTTTTTTGACAGAAAGAATTCGGTCGGAAGAAATTGAAGTTTTGAAAACTGACTTAAAAAGCGAGCAAAAGTATTTGATGGATATTGTCAATGTAATACAGAAAGGAAAATGTAACTTTGATCTCTCTCTCACAAAACTAAGACGTTTCAATCATTACCTTTCGTTAACGTGTGCTAACGGAGTGCTGGTGCTGTATAATTTTTAAACTAAACCACTAGTGAAATGAAGGCACTCGTAAATAATATTAAAAAAAAAATACGCTTCTAGGGTTCGATACATTAAAATTTAAAGAAAAGTACAAACTTCCGTGAAACATGGACTTGTACACTCATTTAAAGTTACAAAATCTGCAAGTCAGTTGTCTGATGATCCTCCAAACACCGTGGATTCGTAAATTTAAAAAAAAAAAAAATGCTTACTTTCTTTTTTTAAAGAAATTGTTATTTGTCATGGCAGTGGACTAAAAGCTAAATGTAAAGGAATTGGATACAGTAGGGTATACAACGCAGAAGACTACCAATCAATTAACAGTTCTATAACTGTAAGAGAATTTCTTCAACCAATATGAAGATTTGAAGCTTTGACAATTAGCAATTAGTTGAATTGTCAACGTGTTTAATTCCTCCGCTTCAGTGATGATGTGGAAAACAAATATATTTTATCAGTTCTAGAAATCAGACAGTTGCTTAAATATGTATTCTTAAAATTTCCATACCACACTCGGGCAGTTGAAAAGTTTGCAGAACTGCTCAGTATATCTGCCAAAATTCATTTGAGGTATTAGACGCAAGAGATGATTCATATGAAACACTTTATATTAGCAGACATCAATGCCAAAACTGAGTCTTAAGTCGAACTTCAAACCTTGATCGAATCTTAGAAACTTGTTTAAAACCATATAGTTATTATGAATGTAAGTTACTTTTAAAATGTTTAAGTCCTGTCAGTAACTATTCTTCTGGGGAATTGCAGAGTGGAACACAAAGTGCATCCACTTACCTGCGGTGGGTTCAGAATTGTTAATGCAACAAAATATGATTGCATTTCCAGAAGAGATAAACAATAGGGTCTGGTGGGGTAAAGTGGTCATAAAATCGTAGGTTTTCAACTTAGGTGGATAGTAAATACAATAAATTCTTTAAATACTTCAACTTTTTTTGTTGTTATTTTACATTGCATTATTAAAGAACACAATACATTGAATTTTAGGAAGAAAAATATTGGTTTTAGTAGTTTTATAGCACTTTCTTTTCCCTATGTTTTTATGACCACTTTACCCCATGGGGTGGAGGAAAGTGGTCATAGCATGGGGTAAAGTGGTCATAGTTAGAAATAAATGCAAAACCATCATAAATAACCCTAATACTTGCATATTTCGGTTGTTTTTGTGGTTACAAGTATATTCACGAGTACATGCGTGTATACACGAATATGTACGTGTTGTGTTATACACGAGTAAAAATGTTCCTATATGAGTAGATACATGAATACATCAGATACATCCATGCACGTGCCTACTCAAGTATATACGTGTATTCGTGTATATAAGAATGTGTATAAGCATGTATACGTGATTACCTACAGGAGTGTATACGTGTCAAAATGAGTACATACCTGTCACATGTATATACGTGTCACGAGTATATACGCGTATAAACGAACATTATATGCTCGTATGCACTTGTATCTCGAGAAAATTTGGCATACTTGAGTATGTACGTATATAGTAGATGTATATGCGCATATATAAGTGTACATACATACATATACGGGTATACACGAGTTAATTCGTGGATACATCCAGTGCGTCTTTGGGGGTACGTGTCTACTCACGTATATATAATATGGAAGCACGAGTATATACACATGAATATGTGTAAACACGATTATATACCTGTATAGACGTATATACGTACATTTACGTTATACACCAGTGCATGTATGTATACACTAGATGTATGTATACATACGCATGTATGTATACATACGTGCACTGGTGTATACACGAGAATATACGCTTATATACTTATTGGCCTACAGAGTGAATCTAAGCTCCTGGGCAAAAATCAAATCGGTGTGAGAATGGAGGATAAGAAGCAAAGAATCATAAGGAAGTTATAATCACTGACGCGCTACATGCACACAAAGCCAGAAACTGATGGATGCAAAACAGGGCACAAATTTGTTGCACAAAGATGATTCTACCTAGAGCAGTTGTTAAAAGTTACGGCCTGTAGTATCTCTAATAAACGCATCGCAACAAAGGTGCAGCGGCTGATGAAAGTTTTTCAACAGTGAGTGATAAGTGAATGCGACGCATGTATTACAGCTGCAGGCCGCAAATTTCATCAAACGCTTTAAAACTTTTCTAAGACCTAAAATGCTGTGTAAAATTGTCTTTGTATAATAAATTTGTGACCTTTTTTGCATCCATCAGTTTCTGGCTTTGCGTGCATGTAGTGCGTCAGCATTGTGTTTGTGACCATATGTTCCTTATGTGATCCTTACTTCTTATCCTCCCCTCTAACACCTTTTAATAATTTGCTTAAGAGTTTAAACTCACCCTATATACTTGTATTTCTTATGCTTGTATGTAAGTGTCTACTCGAGTACGTACGCATATATACATGTCTACCTGAGTATATAAGTGTTCGTATATACACGACTATAAGCGAGCATATACGTGTATAGTAGAATGTATAGCTGTATGGATAAAATATACTTGCAGATACCCATCTACGTATTTATTGGTGCATTTATGTCAATACGTCTATGTACGTGCCTACACGAGTATATATGCGTATATATACGTATGTACTCGTATATTCAACCCGTTTCCTTCAAAAACAATACATATTAAGTAAAATTAATATTTAATTTGTATCTGCTATATACTTGAAGATTCAATGACATTAGAGGAACAATATTCGTTAAGCCTAAGATTATGACCACTTTACCCCATCTTAATTAAATTGTTCTAAAAAATTATCTAACATAGATTCAGTTAACTGCTAATGAGTAAGAGTTCTTGAGACATGTAGGAAGCTTCCTGTGCAGTCAATCTGTTCATAATTCTAAACAACAAAATTTCCCAGGGAAGTTAAAAGAGGTGTTTAGATTTTTAAAATTTTCATATTCACGCAAAATAATTTTTTTTTACCAAATAAAATTTTGACAGTTGTAAAATTTTATATTCAAAATGTAGTTTCCAACTGCCCTACTCGAAAATAAAATTTTCACATTCTTTCGAACATTTTTTTCCAAGCTATTGCCATTTATTTGACGTATGACCACTTTACCAGATTGACCACTTTCCCCCACCAGACCCTACACATTTATTGCAAAAATATATACAACTGAAGTCTAAAAGAAGAAATACTGATATATATATATATATATACAACAGAGCTTAAAACGTCGATTTTTGTTTAATTTCACGAAACTTATGGCTTATGGGCGAACTAAACACTGTAAAGGAAAGTAAATTTTTTTAAATATGTATCAAAGGAGTATTAAAATTAACCATTTAAACGGGATTGGAACAAAAATTTTGAGCATTTGGATTTCTATAAAAATATTTGAAAATTTTACCGTTACTTTTTAAACATTTTTTTTTTCAAACTTTGCTGCAAATGCACGATCTGAAAACACAAATATATTATTTTTTTCATTATTTTTCGCATATTTATAAAGACAATATACAATTTGATTTCGCGGCCAGATAACACAAGAAAATCTGAAATCCAAGGAATATAAAAGCTATAAGGAGTTAAATTTGCACTTTCTAAATGCAGCTACACATTTTATTTCTCGAGAAAAAAGGCAAAAATGTAAACCCTGTGTCCTGACAAAGTAATTTACTGCTTATATTTGTAACAAAAATTGACTTTTAAATGCTGCCGTGACGCAATCCAGTGATGGGACGATCAAAGAAAACCCTTTCGGCCTACGATTTGCAGAAACGGGTGCAATAAGATGGGGGGGGGGGAGGTGGAAACGGAATTTCATAGCGGCTTTAAACACCTAAAAGGATGTAAGTGGACAGTTTCAAGTTTTGAGTAAAACGCATTTAAGGATAACATCCTAGGTAGGCCTTCATTGAATTTTTTTTCTAAATCCAGGGCTACTAGTACCATCTCTTGCCACAAGACAGAGGAGAAGTTTATCTACCATGTCTAGTGGTTATCTCAAAATTTTTAATTTTTCCACTTACATCCCTTTGCTTCTCACTGCCTCATATGATACTTTTCTGCTTACAACCTTCCTACATGTAACATTGTTTATGCAATATAAGTATGTGTATAAAGCTTGTGTTGCTACAGAACAGAAATGGGGAGTTATAACTGTTTATAAATCATATATTTCTAATTTAAAATATCGCAACTACGTTAGAATTTTATGTAAATTATTCTTTTGCGTATTTCTCACGTGGCTGAAATTGTATCACGCCTTGTAGATTACTTACCCAATTTATTGTTACATACATTACATTTACTATGAAAAAAAAAACCTTTTTTAGTTTCTTGACTATAAACCATAAAACCTTTTGCGTAACTTAATGAATTAATGGATCGCAAAATTGGCTAGAAAGACTGGAAAAATAGTGTTTGTTGCGTAATCATTAACTGATCAGAAACAGTACTGAAATCAAAGTATTTATCTCGTTTTACATAATTACTTTTTCTACCTCAAGTAAATATTAAACATTTACCAAAAATATCCCCTAATATGATTTTTTCATAACTAGTTTTTAAAGAGTTGAATATATCTGCAAGGGATGAAAAACAAATTGCAAACTGGTGGTATTTGTCGACATATATAATTTCACTTGTGTCAAAATTAATTACTTAGTTTAAAATAAAGTCTTAAAAATTGCTCTAAGATTATTTCACGACTTTTAATCTTATGTAGTCCACTGTTGACACTAGGAAAATATTTCATCCCCTAGATCACACGGGAATCTTAACTGACTTAACTTCATACGTAGATCGTAAAAATATTGTATCTTGGCGGAACAAAACGTTAGTAATAATTTATTTTTAATAAAAACTGAGTACATAGCAATCTGAAAATATTTTTCTGAAAAATGCATCTTGTGAAAGCCGTAATAATTCATAAAAGCATTATAGATAAAATGTCGTTTTTCACTTTCATCTTAAATTGTTCACAATCAAAACTTGGCGATGAAAGCACATTTCTTCTTGTCACGCGATTTGGGGTTTACTTGTAGGATGTGAGCCGACCATATTTTATGAAAGCTACAAAAACTGTTTGTAGGCGTAACTTCTTCACGAAGCTTTCTTCTGGGATGATTTAAAACAGGCGTAATAGGCGATGCCTTCTGCTTTCATTACTTAAAAAGGCTTTCACATAAAAAAAAGGGGTAGAAACAATGGCCCAAACTTTATGATATGACTTGCCTTGCAAAAGTTGCTTCTTCTAAAAAAATGAGATATTGAGACTAAACTGAAGATATTAATATTTAAACTACGCTTAAAGGGCCATAAAGGATTTCCCTATACATTAGCTTTTGCAACTAACGTGCAGTACGAATAGTAAAATTTGCAGTACTAAAGTTAATAATTCAACTGCAGTTTTGTATATATTGTTCCAAGTCATTTTATATGACATTTATCTTAATAAAATTTTTTCATCTAGAACATACTGGATTAAAAACAAACAAAGTTAATAAATAATAGCATTTAGCGCATATAAAGTAAACTTGAATCAAGAAGGAAATGTAAAATTTTGTAAAAATTCACAGATGTTATGTTTAAAAAAACCAACTTTTAGACCAATAAATTTTAAAATATATACTGACCTTCATAGAGATATTCTGTACTGAAAGATTTATATTATGTGCTGTCCCAAGTGATGAAGCCTCAATGATGGAAAAAAGGAAGATACGTCGCACTTGGGAGCATTATGACTAAATCCTTCGGAAAAAAGATGGAGAAAAAATGTTTGAGGAAAGTAAAAAACTTACCAAGGTTTTTATAAGAGATTTATTGGTTGAATGCACATCATGCAGCTTAAGCTGAACAATTCTTTACTTAGGGGCAAAAAACTCACAAAGCTCCCGTGTGGGTTGGAAAAACTACTAAGGGAAAAAATCTTGATATTTTATTGTTTAGTAATATCGTATGGCTTAGAAGTAGTAAGATGTATTTTGGGGAGATTGGCTTGCTTTCCCTAGATTCTAACTACGAAGTTGTTTTTCCAAAAAAGATAAAACTGAAGATATGTGAATAATGTTGCATACATGTTTGAGTCAGTTGTGCAAGCGTAACAATTTAATTATGTTATAATTAGCAATTTAAAAAATCAAAGGGTAGTACTTGTAGTTAATCAGTATTTACCGAATGCGTGGACGACTTCTTAAGTTGTAGTAATGCATGTGTTGTATTATGTTTTAGTGACGTTAATTGTGTAGTATATTTGATATTATATTAACTGAACAATAAACTTAGCACAACACACCACTTTAATGTACAGCAAGTAATTTTATAGTAATATAAAAAATACTATAGCTTTCTTTGTCATAAGTTTACCATCTATAAAATGCATCTCAAAATGTCAGTGATGAGAACAAATCTTTCTCTTTCACAAGTGCAATAATGCTAATTACAATATAATGCACACATAGCACAAGAGATAGAAAAGGTAATTTTCTTCTACGAGTTAATTCGTAATTTATTTTTAGTGCACCTTACATACATTTATTTGAATGTTTGGTATCAGTTCAAGCATTAAAATGTCCAATAATGATGCCAAGATCATTCCCTTTGATTTGACTGAGAATTTTCAATTAGTTCTCAACAACGAGATCTGCATATATGCTGATTAGATCATAAACTAGATGAATCTCAGCGATACAGCTGTCTGTGTTTGACAATGATTATTGGTTATCTATCAAAAAAGCTTTTTCTTTTAATACATTATTCTGTGCAATGTTTTTAACCAAAAATGTTTTTACTTTCGCTTCTATACTTCATTGAGTCCTATTTTATGAAACATAATATAGTGTCGTTCTCCTTCAAGTTCAAGGACTGGATCTTTGAAGCTGAAGGACCGGAAACTTAGTCAGTTGGGGTAAAGTAGTGACAGTTGGAGTTGAAAAAAGTGTGGTAAATGGTAACAAACTCTCTAAGCACACTTAAGGGAATGGTTAAGGGAGTGACGTACCTATCATGGGTAGTTCTCGAGGCGGTAATTTGTAGTATCCCCCCCCCCCCTACAAACGCAAAAAAAGAAGATTTAGAGCTCTATGTAAACATGAAATTCATACAATATCCAGAAACAACTACGTACTTTTAGAACGAAATTTTAGATTAGCTAATGCACGAAAGTCAAAACAAAAAAAGAAAGAAAAGAAAAGAAATAAACATTTTTTACAAAACTTGCCCTAGACGCCTATGTGCACTGTGCAGGGGCGTCGCTAGGTCAAAAAAGTATGAAACTAATCGCTCCACAATTATTTCAAACACAGGGAAAGATAATGGGTTTCATTTTTTTGGTTGAGGAAGTCACTACTAGATCTAAGTATTGATATTATGATGCTAGTGCTGAGTGTAATAATCACTCACTGATGGGGGGTAGATGGAGGGTGACTTCTCCCCCAGAAAATTTTAAAATGTGTACTCTTAAAATAAGATTATAATTCTAGATGAACTTTTATAATGTTTGGGGTAGAAGAGGATCGTCGTTGAGATGCAACTGCGTTTGATAGAGTAAATATAATTTAAAATATTGGGGGAATTTTTTTTAATTGAAGTATTTACATTTTTCAAAAACTTGCGATTCCGATTTGGTTGTCACCCCCTCAGACAGGTGACACCCCGGATGAACTGCCCCCTCTGCCCTTCCTTTAGAGACGCCACAGGTTAAGGTTAAGGTAAAGGTAATATATTCTTAAACGTTCCTGATTATTTCCGTAGAACATTTCAGGAATTCACAGATTTTCACACATTTAAAGGGAAAACACTAAAAACGATTCAGAAACGTTCCTGGAAAATAGTAGGCAGCTGATGTGCCAAATTTCTGGGAGTAACATGTCTTGCAAAATCCAGGAACTTTTTCCGCTTAAATTCAGTAATCTTCTTTTTGAAATTATCCTGGAAGCCTCTTGCAAAATTTAAATATCTTCCCGTTGAATGCCAGTCGTGGCTCCGGAAAATTAGAATAAACTTAGGAAGGCATAATATAATAGCTTGGTATCTTCCTGATTTATCAAGGAAGTTCCAAGAAAAGTTTTGCAAGCATGTCCAAAGCGAAGCAAGTAAGTAACGACAATTTTACTCACCTGCAATTCTTGCAAAGTAACGTAGTTCGTATTTATTCGCTCCGTTTCGGAACTTCACTAGAATTAAAACTGATACACTTTATAAATACGATCAGTTAATCTTTAAACTGGGAGCTAAAAGTATTTTCCACAACAGTGAAAAGTCTGTATCTGTGCAACTTGTAGCAATTCAGGAAACTTTTTGAGAATGATACTGGAATTTTCCAGGAAGTGGATAAAAGCTATGAAAATCTCGAAACGTGATACGGAAATACCCAGTAACGTTTCGGAATTTTTTACATTACCCCATTACATTCAAAAAGTTTCCCTGAATTGCTACAAGTTACCCAACTGCAGACTTCTCACTGTTATTTAAAAAAAAAGCTCCCAGTTTAAAGATTAACTTATGAAGTGTGTCGGTTTCAGATCGCTTACGACCCGGCCATATTGACTAAGCTCACAATAAGAAAGAATTGTCGCTGGATTCAGTAACTTTGCAAGAATTCCAGGCGGGTTGTATTCTTGACAAGTTTGCCCTAGCTTTGGATATATTTTTAATTGATGCTATTGGATTTTTCTTGGTAAAAAAGGTAGGTGCCAAGCTCTTTAATTTTAGGTCTACGTAACTTTTCTCTTCTTTTACCGACTAGATTTGTAAATTCTTCAGATTCTTTAAGATTTCCGGAAGCCTTCTAAATTTTCGCGGAAAACGTTCCTGTTTTTTGCAAGATTTGGTTTTTGCTGAAATTGGGTACATTATTTTGCCATTATTTTCCAGGAAGGTTTCTGAATCGCTTTTACAGAGTAGAGTGCAGCATGTGATGTTATACAGTAACCTTTTTTTTACATCGGATGGCTCTTCGGGTTACTCTTTCGGTTACTCTTGGTGAAAACAAAAACAACGAGATTTATCTGAAACTGAGTCATGAAAGGTTCCTAATCATTCAATGTAAATAAAAAAAGGTTTGGAAACTTATAAAATATTTATTTATTTTTTCATTCAGTTAAGAAGACTATCTGAAGATTGCTCAATGAAAAAAAAAAGTTTTTTCATAGTTTAGTGATTTTGCATTCTCCTCTCAAAATGTTCCACAAATGCGGAGTAACTGATCTCAAATAGTTTTACTTGTCATGTGGAAGGTTACTAAAAGCATTTATTTGTGAATTTGTGAATTTTACCTTCCCAGATATTTTTGAGGTGTAACTCAGGTGTTTCCATTTACCCTAAAACTGCTGTTCTCTAGGGTTAATGGAAACAACAAAGTTTTTGATTTCTCCTCGATTTCTAGGATTACATTTTGATGTTTGTTATAGTTTTTTAATGTATTTTATTAAATTTCAAAGCATAATTTAATTATTTGTATTGTTCGTGTGTACAACTTCTTCTGGTTTTTCAAACTGATTGTGTTTCGTGCGATTGTCAATCTACATCAGCTTCATGGAGAAATAATAAGAGTGCTTTATTTTCCCGATTTTCTGTGGGGTAAATGTAAACATAATTTCCGTTGCTAACAAACAGTCTTAAAAAAAATAATTTCACACACTATCTCTCAAAGAGTGTAGTCTTGGGCTCAAAGAACAAAACATTATGGCTCAATTTAACCAAAAGAATGAGAAGGCACTAAAGTCCCTTAACCTCAACTAACCCTGCTTATCGTCACCTCAAAGCGAGAGCATATCTTAGTGTTATTCCTAGGATTAGAAGTCTTATTGTTGGCGTGATGCAACGATATATTCATCTTTGGCTATTGACACAGGGATTTTCCGCACCCTCTGCCGTCTTGATTTCCGCCTGGATGCACAGGCGAGAGTCAAGTTTGGGGACTGAGGACCATTGACATGTTGAACAGGCATAAAAATAGGAAAGAGGAGTTGACCGATTACACTACGTTATCCAGTGCGTCTGGGTGAGAAAAGCGATTTACCTAATGACCTCTTAAATAGGTTGCTTATTTCCTTAAAAATAAGGTACACTGTAAAAACGATTCAGAAACGTTCCTGGAAAATTATGGGCAGCTGATGTGCCCAATATCTGCCAGTAACATATCTTGCAAATTCCTGGAACTTTTTCCGCTAAAATTCAGTAACCTTCCTGATATTATCCTGGAAGCCACTTGAAAAATTCAGAAATCTTCAAATTTAAAACCAGTCGTGTCTGTGGAAGTAATTTCTTAGCATCATTCTGATTTATCAAGGAAGGTTAAAGAGCATTATTGCAAACATGGCCAAAGCTATGCCAGAATTGCAAGTAAGTAACGAGAATTCTACTTGTCTGCAAATCTTGTGAAGCAATGCAGTCCACACTTTTTCGCTCCCTTTGGGAGCTTAATTAGCATGGACGGACCGTACTTGAAATAGATGACGATGCAATTTATAAATACACTCAGTTAATCTTTAAACTGGGAGCTAAAAATATTTTTCACAACAGTGAAAAGTCTGCATTCTTGCGGCTTGTAGCAGCTCAGGAAACTTTTTGTCAAGAATACTTAATTTTTCCAGGAAGTACATAAAAATCATTAAAATCCCGAAACGTGGCACGAAAATACCCAGTAACGTTTCGGATTTTTTTTACAGTGTACTGCTTAGAGCAGTTTTAAAACATTCTCCAGCGCATCCGATAATTTTTATCACCATGCATGATTATAAAGTTTACCAAATTAAAGATTAACGTTAATAGTTAATTTTCGAGTGACATCAAAGGTCATGATCCAAAATTTAAAAAAAAAAGAAAATGGTACTCAATTATTTTATTATATACGTACAGTCGATAATTTTTACTTTATACTAGATTTGGATACATATTTAGTTTTCTAAAAAAAAATGTAGTTCTAACATATTTTCCTGCAGTAAAGTAAAGAAATGTTCTCTCGTTCACATCTCTTCATTACGAGTGTCTTTTCTAGACCCATTAAAATAATTTAATTTTCTTTGAAAGATCTACCCAGCCCTATACTAAAATTTATATCTTTATGCATTGTAGTGAAAGTTAAAACGTAGTACTTGTTTGATTACAACCCCGCGTGACTATTTTCCATGATATTAAGTCATAAGAGGTTAAAGTTTGGGACAAAACGATTGTAAAAGAGAAAGGAATAAAAGCAATATTGGCGTATAAAATCACATCAAAGGTGAAATTGATACAATAGAACAGTATTTTCTGCAAAACTGATACATCGAAAGAAAAATATGTTTTGTCATACAATACGGTTTTTATCAATGTCCATTTTATTGGATTATTCTCTTTTCTTTTTACGTATTGATTTTTTTCCTTTTTTCTTTTTACAACACTAATACCACAGATCTGTGCACTGAACTATATAAAAAGTGTTAGGTCTTGAGTTTCTCAGTGCAAAAGGAATAAAATTTCTTAGAACGATTTTCAATAAAAGATCGTAACTAGAACCAAGCATGAAACTTTTTGATCCCCAAACTCTTTTCTCAAGAAAACGACAAAAGCATTCTTAAAAGCATAGTATTTTTCTTTTAAGTTTTTGGAAAAAAAATGTTAAAAGGAAAAACGGGTAAAGCATTTCCTTCCAAACAAAGCATGAGATTTTTGGCTCACAGGATTGGAGTTCTGTGATCAAATATCAATCAATAACTGAATTGCATATTAGGGCATTGTAGATAACAATAAGAAAGTACTAAATTATATTCAAAAAAATTCATTGAAGTTTTAGCACAGTCGTAATACGTATGAGTACTAACTATGAGATAGAAAACTACATTTCCCTAAACAACCTTAAACTTGCTAACATTATTTTGAACACTAAAAAAAATCAGATATGGTCCTGGAGAATAACAGGTAGTCACTGTGTCTATTTTTTCTAAAACATACAAAAAATATATCAGGTACGGTCCTGGAGAATTAAAAGGTAGCCACTGTGGCTATTTTTTTCTAAACATATAAAAAAAAATCAGATACGGTCGTGGAGAATAATATAAGCCACTATGGCTATGTTTTTCTAAAACATAGAAAAAAAAATCAGATACGGTTCTGGAGAATAATAGGTAGCCACTGTGTCTATTTTTTTTTCCAAAGCAGAGAAAAAAATCAGATACGGTACTGGAGAATAATAGATAGCCACTGTGGCTATTTTTTTCTAAAACATGCAAAAAAAAATCAGATACGGTCCTGGAGAATAATAGGTAGCCACTGAGTCTATTATTTTCTAGAAACATACGAAAAAAAAGAGGAAAGTGTCTCACTAAAAGTCAGTAAACTTCCTTAAAGTAACCTAGAATCTTCCTAAAGAATTCGGGGTACTTTCTAATAAAAAAGAGTCAAGACTCAGGAACCTTACAATTAAACTTAAGCACTTTATAGTTATAACCTAGGACCTCCCTGATCTTTCAAGAAAGCTCCTAAAGCAGATGAACCAAAGCTATGTTAGAAATGCATGCAAGTACCTTCCATATTTACCAAGAAAGCTCCTGAAGTAGATATGGCCACAGCTAAAGCAGAATAACAAGCAAGTATAGATTAACTAATTCGCTTACAATTCTTACAAAGCTTAAACATCCAAATAGTAATCGAATTCAACCCTATTTGGGACGCCTTAAATATCCAAATAGTAATCAAGTTCAACCCCATTTGGGACGCATTGGAGTAAATTGGAAATACACAGTAGTTGCACTGAAGACGAAACATTTGATTAAAGTAAGTGATTATAACATTGCAGTGGTAGCTAAAAATGCTTTAGCAAGAGCGTGAACAGTGCATTCATGAAGCTTGCGAAAGTTCAGGAATCCTTTTTCACATTTGTGGCCAGCAAAATCCGGGACGTTGACCGAAAACAATTAGTGGCATTTTGGCACTTTCCTACAGTATATATTTAATGCACATGCTGTACCCATTACCTTTCTTCAGAAAATTTCATTCGAAGTATGTACCTGTTTAGTGAGGATTTATGTGAAACAAAGTCTGTCTTGTGAACATTATGCTACGCTTTTTTTTTATAATTATACTAGAAAATTGCCCGTCAAGATATGACGGGTGAAAATTGCTTCTACATTTGAAAGAAGCCAATGTCTGTTTGGTGATATTTTGATAGTCGAAATGTTAATCCTAACTCTAGTAGATTAACCTTAAACTCCAATAGATAGCGTTTATTGTTGACCACTTTTTCGTTTCTTCATTCCCCAGAAATGACAGTCTTACCAGTAAAACAGTTAAGCCACCGGATCGAGTTCAGACTTGTCTGAAAAATCTTTCTTTGCATTTTAAACATTACCAAAACGTAATATCAAATTATCGTGACATGGAGCGAGTTTCATTGTTGGTGAAGTCAGGAGTGTCACTCGATCATTGGCTATTATATATATATGAAGATTTATTTTTCGAATGTAAAGTAGTATTTTTCGAATTGAAAAAGGGCGAAGTACTGTAAGTGATCTAACCGGACTCTTTTAACAAAAACATTTTTGTTTTGATGAAACAATTTCGATGTTTATTATTAACAGAGCAAAAGCTGCAGTACTGACAGATCTACAGAATTACATATTTTTGTTTTATAATCCTACTTTCAAATTTTGTAGTTAATTTGGTGAATATATTAATATTTAGTCCCTCATATTTAGAGTTTTTCTTTTGTTTACAGCAATAGTTTAGAGATTTTTAAATCATTCGGTCAGAATTTTTTCTTTCTTTTTTGTGACTGTGACGGAAATTTGCCTTTTTGAGACACTGTAAAAAAATTCGGAAATGTTACTGAGTACTTCCGTGTAACGTTTCAGGATTTAAATGGTTTTCATTCACTTTCTGTAAAAATCAAGTATCACTGTTTGAAACTTTCCTGAATTGCTACAAGTTGCATTAATGCAAACTTTTCACTGTTGTGAAAAATATTTTTAGCTCCCAGTTTAAAGATTAACTGGGCGTATTTATAAAGTGTATCGACTTCTGTTCAATTACGGCCCTTCCATGCTAATTAAGCTACCAAAAGGAGCGAATAAGTATGGACCAAATTGCTTTGCAAGAATTGCAGGGAAGTAAAATTCTCGTTCCTTATTTGCAATTCTGACTTGGCTTTGGCCATGTTTTCAATAATGCTCTTGGAACAACTTTGACAAATCAGGCATACACGCACACAGATGACAAGATATGATGTTATACCGTCTTAAAATTACTCTAAATTTCCATAGACAAGACTGGCTTTTAACGGGAAGATTTGCGAATTTGTCAGAAGGGAGCTTCCAGGACAATATCAGGAAGGTAACTGAATTTTAGGAGAAAGCAATTCCTGGATTTTAAAAAATACGTTCCAGTCCGAAACTGGGCAGCTGCCCATTATTTTCCAGGAACGTTTCTGAATCGTTTTTACAGTGAAAGAATATGTTTGTGTGAAATGTTTGGAATTTAAAAGCAAAAGTTGCAGTTAAATGCGGCTCCATATCAAAAATCTCAAGTTAAGCTGAGAAGGGTATTAAAAATAGTTCAGGCAGTCGAAAACTTATTTTTTAAAACATATAGCAAAATAAGGTTTAAAAAAATAAGTTCACATTTATTTACTTGAATAGCAAAAGTTTGCATTAAAAACAAGGATAATTTTAATACAAGTGCAGTTGTAATTTTACAATCCTGCTTGCCTTAGCATGTGACACCCTCAAAAAGACTCAAAAATTTATGGAGAGAAAAATAAACAGTCTACTTATATTTCAGTGTGTGACATAGTTTGATTAAAATTACGCAACTTTTATCAAGGAAAGAGCTATATCCGTTTCGTACATTAAAGTGTCAGAAACTCCTATTCCTTGAAGATATTTTTAATGGTGGATTTACTGTGTTCTTAACAATGCTCTTAAAGTCGTAACAAGTATCAGTAAATAAGTCTTCTAACATTTAAATGTATCTTTAAAGTCATTTTGGTAATTGATCACGTCTGAGTACTGTAAAGTAAGGAGAATTGAGCATTCCGTGTGACACATTGTTATTGCGTTTAAATAACTCGCATGAATGATAACATAAAGAGTATGTGTTGGTGTTTTTGTTTATATAGTGAAATCCCGTTACAACGTACTTCAAGGTGGCACATATTTTGTTCGTTTCAACAGGGTTGGAAGGGAATTCTAGTACCGAAATGGAAAAAGATCGGGACAAAATTTTATTAAACGGATATTTCGATGTACAGTGAAATTCCGTTACAACGAACTTCAATTTGCAAAAAAAAAAATGTATTCGTTGCTACAAGAATTTCACTGTAATGAAGATTAAGCAATGTAATGGCAATTAAATCAGGGCTGAACATTAATTTCGCTAAAATGGATATTTCGTTGTGTTGGAATTTCTTTTAACGGTATTTCATGTATTTATATTTCTCATGCCCTTACATTACTGCATCACGTAAAGTGTTTAAAATAAACAGCACATATCTTCAATAGAATATTGTCCCCTTTCAGCAAGACAATCTGCTCAGCTGATTGAATTTCTTCTCAGCAATTCGATCTGCTTAATAGGTAGTCATAGAAAGTTGTCGAACCGATCCCCGTATTTTTAACTATGCTAGATCATATAAATGTATATTCAACCGCCGCTCGCCCTGTCTAGGGGTCAGAGGAGCCTGACTGCGATGAGGAAGTCCCAGGTTTGAATCCTGACTCGGCATGCATGTACTTTCTCTCGCCTGACCTTGTCCTTCCTTTGTGTGAATGTGTTGCTGTGCTGTGAATGGTTGCCTACCCTATAAACGGGTCTTTATGGCACGTGTGTACTATGGAGGTCGGACTTCACACCAAATTACGGTACAGTTGGAAAAGTGAAGCAGCGCACCCCAAATTGCCAGCCTAGCTAGCACACGACCACAACAACAATATACTCACCCATTCAATGTAACATCTTCAAAAGCAAATGAACGTGTCATAAAAAATCTTTCAGAAAGTTTTCCCTCCTTCAGAATCCAAAACAAGTACGCAATGAACAATATTTTTGCGCGGAAAAAGGCAAGCATGGGTTACTGAAGGCATTGTTGTCTCTGTGATTGGTGCCCAAACTCTAGAAGAGCTTGTAGAAGTGACGATGGAAAATGAAACCACGAGGATACTAGCATCATTGACCCACATAACAAAATTTTTACTTTTGAAAGTGTCGAGGAGTATTACTTGACGTTAACTTTCTGATATGCTAGTGAAGGATGGAAGTCATGAGAGAAATCATGGTTGCTTTAATACCCTACAAAGAACTTCACTGAAGATTAATTAATCATTGGCAACATATTATCATTAATAGCTAACGTTCATAAACACTAAGGTTATTCATGTTTTTTTTTTTGATGTACGTTGTGCATATGTATAAAAAAGCACACATTATATATTTGTCTATCAATAGACCGAAGAGTTTTTTTTTCTTTTTTTAATATTTGGAACTCCTAATTTAACTCTTATATTTGTTCTTAATTTACGCAATAGTGATTTATGCGGCTTTTTCGTGGAACGTAACCCCCTCCCCGCGTAAAACGAGGGTCTATTGCATTTAAATTATATATCATTCATACGCTTTGATTCATTTTCCAAATTTTTTAATACCTAATTTAAATCTAAGTTATTAAATGTTCAAATTGAGCACGTATTATGAAATGGATTAAGTTAACAATGCGACTATCTACGAGAAGTAATTAATGAATCGTATGTGTTCATCATCAATCATCAAACAATCTGTTTACCTTCACGAAGATTATTCTTAAGCTCTTCGACGCAGAAAGTTTCTATATCTAATGACTAATAAATATTTTAAAAGCTTAATGGAGGAATTTTGAAACTTAACCACTGCATCATCGCTCATGTGCAATACGTTCAAGCTATCTTCATGTGGACAAACTTGTGATAATGCTCACGACGAATAATTGTGCGGATAAACATTTTCACACAATAATAACTACAGCACTTTTGTCAGTGATAATACTACATTTGACAAACTCTCATAATTCTTACGTCAGCACTTAGAAAGATTATTAGGATGATCAGTTTCGGTCGTAAATCTTTCTTTGCTGCTGTTCCTTATTAGACATTTAAAATAAATTATTATATTTTGGCAGGGATTTGTTCCCATATAAATGTTTCGAACAACACTGTTAAAAGTAGAGCAAAAAATGTGTACCTGAATGCTAAGCAGAAGAATGCAGATTTTATTTTCGCAATAAATTTAATAAAATAAAGCTTTATTGAAGCTTTCCCACTCATAGTACAAAGGAATTTTGGAAACTTTATTTATGGCATTTGCACAGTTTATTATATTTTATTGCAAGCAGTTTTATATTTTTAGGAGTTTTCTACCCAAAAACTTATTGAATTGCATTTATTTTGCACAAAACTCGTTATTATAGGTATCAGAGTTAAAAATTATTTTAATATACTTTTAACTCTACTTTATATTGCATTTTTTTTTCATTTTATTGAAGCATATTTAGCAATCAGCTTTTGAGCACTATTTTGGGACGGATCGTTATTGTGGCAAATTGTTACACTCATAAAAACGAAGTATGTAAGACAAGGTTGGAGATGACAAACTTTAAAAATATTTTCTTTTGTTTAAGATGTAAATTGAAAACCTGAAATTGAAGCATATATAGTCTTTAAATTTTCTGGTTTATTTTTAAAATTGTAACTCTGAATATCAGCTTCTTAAATTTAAAAAAATTACCACACTGTTTTCTGAGAAACTGCTATGTGACACTGTCTGTTTACCGTCTTTTGTTTTCTTATTGTCTTTCTTTACTAATAATAAAGCACTAATAATTTGGCACAAAGTTAGTTAGTAGCATGGGGGTGTGCATCTCGAAGCGATTTTTCGAAAATTTGATTTTGTTCTTTTTCTATTCAAATTTTAAGAACATTCTGCCGAGAAAAATTATCATAAGATGGACGAGTAAATTACCAAGATATCATTACGTGAATCCGTTACACGGGCAAGTCAATTGGGGAGAAATTCACCATACATTATTTGTAAATATAGAGGCGAACCAAAAGACTGTTTAGTTTTCTACTATGGGCAAAACCGTGCGATTATCACTAGTCTGTAATAAATTACCAACCATTAACTGGACGTTGTTCATCAGGATCGACCAACACAAAGTTGCCTACAACTTTACTTATGTTTTAGAAATCTTCAAGATTAATGACTACAAGAGACTAATTTTTTCACACCTTCTGAAACTGACACTAGTTAGCCTTTTAGGAACATTATTTTTGTCTCTTTTGCAAACCAATAGTTTTACAGACGTGTCTTATGAAACGGGACGACATTATTGTGTTATCTTGGCTAATAACAATCATGTTTTGTTTTGACGCTGGACGTGCTAAATGTACGTTTAACGCGCAGTTTACACATGCATTTCTGATGTTCATTTACGTGTCCCAGAAAAGTACGCAGTAAAAAAATTCCGAAAGGTTACTGAGTATTTCGGTGCAACGTTTCGGGATTTCAATGGTTTTTATCCATTTCTTGGAATTATCAAGTATCATTGTAAAAAAGTTTTCTGAATTGCTGTTGCACGAATGCAGATTTCTCTCTGCACAAAAAACTATTTATAGTTCCCAGTTGAAAGATTAACTGAGAGTATTTATAATGTGTGTCGACTGTGCGTCAATTACGGTTCATCCTGACTGATTAAGCTCCCAAAGGGAGCGAATAAGTCTTTGGACTACATAGCTTTGCAAGAGTTGCAATCAAGTAAGATGCTTGATACCTGTTCTGGCTTAGCTTTGGCCAGTTTACTTTGAAGTTTAGAGACACGACTGGCTTTACACGGGAAGATTTCTGAATTTTCCAGGATAATTTCAAGAAGATTGCTGAATTTTAGCGGAAAACATTCCTGGTTTTTGCGAGATATGTTACTGGCTGAAATTGGGCACATCAGCTGCCTATTTTTTTCCAGGAACGTTTCTGAATCGTTTTTACATTGTAGTAGATAAATAAGATAATAGCAGATATTAATTCAGGTAGGCAATACTAGATTAAATTTCTGCCTTTTTGTTTTTAAGTTGCATATAGACGCAGAACAAATTCCTTTGCTTAGTTCTCGGGGTGGAATTTGGGAGGTTGTATGATTTTAGGAAACTGTTAACCAATTGAAGTTTTGGTAATTTTGAGAATTTAGTACAAAAATTAGCAAAATTTAAAGTTAATGTAAACAAAACTACAGGTACTTATCAAAATAATGGAAACATTTGGAAAATTTTTTGGGAATCGCTATTCTGTCGTAAATGTTCTGTTTATATAGGTGCCCTTCTTACTCTCATTACTCACACTGGTGAATCCAGATGATGATTGAGCTCTGTGATCACTTTTGCTGTTGTTGTTCGCTTTTTGTTTTCACAGTCTGATTCAATACTCGTCGACCTCTTTCACTCAGCTTCTCTTTCCGCCCATTTTTTTTGCTTTGCAGAGCTTGTCTTACCGCGCTGTGAGTATGCTGTTATGACTTTAGATACTGTTCCTCTAGAAACGCCAAACGGTTGAGATGTTTCAGTTGCACTTACTCCAGCTTGACGTGCCCCAACAATTTGGTCCATTAAAAAATTTGAGAAGTCCGACATTTCACGCGCTTGAAAAAAATCCAAGACTTCCAGAACTTCCGTTAAACCATCATGTACTGCCAGAAAATAAACAATACTATTTATAAAAAAAGCAAACATATATCTAGTTTTATTCTTTATTACTTTCGGAGCGCATTCAAAAATGCCCCTTTGATTCACAGGTGTTTCCATTATTTTGATAACTACCTGTATATAATGGTACACAGATAGGAAACGAACTATATGTTTCTTTAGCGATCCATATTTATAATCACCTACAAACTATCAACTCTAGTTTAAAGTAAAAGTTTTACTGAAGTAATTTTTTAGACTTTAGAAAAAAGACGAGTTTTTTTTTTTTTTTTTGGAAAAACCCGCATAAAATCTTACGTCACAAAATAATTTACGCTACCACCCGAAGTGAAATTTGTAAGATACATGTGCGGCAGTGTTTTTGTTTCTTTTTACTACTCGCCTTTTAGGAAAAAAAAATCATTTAAAAGAAAACTTTCTCAAACTTTTTTCTTTCTCCTAACGCGCTCGTAATTAATACTAACATAGGTGTTTCTGTTCTATCCCTTACAATTTACTAGTCGTTCTGTTTTTTCTCTTAGATTTTTATGCAAAGTAAGCAATTTCGAAATGTAATCAGTGGGATTACTTCTACAAATATTTAAAGCTCCTGTCTCGAATCTCATGTATGAAATCTGCTAAAATAGATTAAGATATCGATCGCATTCTACACATTTCATAGAGAACCGAGAGGATTATTGCTTGAAATTGGAATATATTAAGTAACTCTTAATTTTGTTAACGGTAATTAAGTGCAGCAGGAACTCGATCATTTTTCAGTTCATTTATAATTCAGTTAAGCTCAGTTTTTAAATGCTGCATTAAAATTAGTAATTGCAAGTAAATGAAAGATTAATGCGTTGATAAAAGTTACACAGCCACTAGTTCATTTTAACGTGGTAGACATTTTATCATTTCATGACACTTAGCTTGTTTTTTAATGAATATGATTTTTTTTTCTTTTCGAAATATCCTTCATCAATGTAGTAATTGGGACAATGGCTACAAGGTAAGTTTAGCAGTGTTCCGTCATCATAATAGTTTTCATCACAATCAATGGGGTTTTTTGTATTCGTAACAAACTATCAATACAAAACAAGCTGTCCAACCTATGCAGAAGCAAAAAATAAATTCAGATCTATCAACTTTTTAACAAAATGCCAAACTTGAAAGAATTATCAGTAATGCAATGAAACAAGTTAATTCTTCATACTGATGTAATTTGTTTCAAAGGTATTTAGTTTTAGAACAGTTATAATAATTTAATGTGAAAAACTCGTCTGTATAAATACGTCTTAATTTAAATTGAGGGCCGTAATTTTTATTTGGTGTCTTTAGATTTTGAGTTTATGTATTCTCGCGCCCAGTTGGCACGATTAAGTGTCTTAATGGCAGCTCTAATAATGAGTAGGCAATGTATCATAGTCAGGGTTAAGCTGGGGAAAAAAACACTAAACGCCTCCTCCTCAGGAACAATTGGTGCCAAAGACGAAGACATACGTTTCCATTGAGGTTCCGTGCACACCACTTATGTTTGAATGTTTGCATTATTTTTTAATTTATAAGCATGTATGCCTGACTAGAAAACCATTGTTGTGCTACCACTTTCAAACGATTGGTCCCAAGTCTTTATATCAGAGTCTATAATATCTGGATACACATGTATACTAGTTCTTATACGAATCCTTGTATTATTTTTTTTAAATTACAATGGTCATGCTTAATGCAGAGACCATTCGATTGGACTGCCTTCTGGACAGATTGTTTCCAAAGTTTAATTACGAGCAATTCGCATAGGGTGAGCACCTTGACACTCAATTTTCTGCGTCTCGATCATCACGTTTTGAGTGAAAAAAAAAAAAAAAAACAGCAAATACAAGCATTGAAAAACCCTAAGGTCGATTAGTTCCCGAAAATAGTTAAAATAGGTTCCGAAAACCTTAAAATGTTTCTAAACACAAGAAAGCAATCATAACAGCGAATCATCCTTTTTCATCTTCATCATTTGACTTCCGGATCATTTACATTTTGTCTTCTAATAATGAACAGTAATGGAGATGTAAGGGTACCATTGCATGACATGTTTTGGAACCTCCGATCTACAGCAGCGGTATTCGTTTCTTCCAAAAGCTTAACATAGAAGCACAGGATTACTAATGTCAATTTAAACCTCTCTTCACAAATATTTTAATTTCAGTACTGTATATTTATGCAATAAACCAGCGTGACTCTTTAAGGGATGCCATCCATCCCGTCCATGATTTAGAAATGATGCGTTAAAATATTCGTGAAAAATTCCAAACGCCATCAAAAGAGACATGACATAAGCATGAAAGCGTAAACACTAGATAAAAAGAAAAATTGACATTTGATGGTTTAGAAAGTTTTTCGTGGTAAAATTGGCTACTCGCTTGAAATTCCTCCTTTCCTTTTTGTAAGATTGCATACATAAGTTGCACATTGTTGAGAAATATAGTGCTAAAGCATGTAAAGGAAAAAAAAAATATTTGCAGAAATAGTGCTTTAAATATTTTGATGCATAAGCAATATTTCTAGATGAAATACTCAATGCGATCTAAAAATAACCAAACTTTTTAGTGATAGAATGGAAAGAACCTTATAATATTTATTCCAAATAGGATGTACAAATGTGAGGCTGTGAGAAGTTGAGCTCCGACTCTGACAATGTTTACCTCTATTTCGGTAAATAGGAAGGGGAAATTGGCGCTAAGTTCAGTTGAGAAACTTTCTTAATAGTTTTTTAAAAATATTTAAACTAAAATAAGAGCCAAAAATACGTCTATTTTTCGCTAAACTCCCCTAAAACAGGTGAACATAGTCAAGGTCACAGCTCAACTAATCAGAAATGCACTATAGCTCATTATAATGTTTTTACGAAACTCCCCTAAAACAGGTAAACATAGTCAAGGTCACAGCTCAACTAATCAGAGCTGCACTATAACTCATCATAATGTTTTAACGGTCAACGAATTCATCGATACATTTTTAAAATTTGGTTTTGGAAATGTTCTTTACCTCCTGTGTCACGGTCGTTTGAACGGTTGGAAAATCACTGTAAAAAGCGCATTTCGTTGCAGTTTTCAGTTTCGTGAACAGAAACTAGATTTATGTATTCGATCATAAGCCTTATTTACCTAATCTATAACCATGCGACTTTTTGTTGTTACCGAAACTAAAAGCTGCAATAAAAAGAGCTTTTTACGACGATGTTACACGTCGACTTAACCCCGAACATAAGTGAAATAATGGCGTGGAAGCGTTACGAGAATTGCAGGCAAATACGTATGTGGAAATGAGCTCCGTAATAATAACTGTGACTGTACCGCTAAACAGCGACAAGTGGAGCACATTGTAAACAAGACAAGAGAACGATGTAGGACGCTAGAGAAAGATGGTTGAATTGTTAAGACGTGCCCTAGACACCGAAATTTGACATTTGTCCTTGTAATATGCTTTATTTGTGTTCGTATATGTACTGTTTGTTTTCATTAAATGTGTTTCGTCTATTATTTTCGTTTTAATTGGGATAAATTCCAACATCTATGCCTTAGCTTGTGCCATATTTTCTTCAAGAGCTATCCTAGGAATTCAGGAATATGCTTCGCTATTACTATAAACACATCATAGATTTCTTTGATGGTTCAAGATTTATTCCAGAAACATGACTGGCTTTCCTTTGAAATAATTCTCCGATTTGACTTCAAGTTAGCTGACTTTTATCGGGAAATGGGCAGAAATTAGAAACATTAGCTGAGCATTATTTTCTAGGAACGTTTCGAAGTGTAAGAAAAGAAGAAGCCGTTTACACACTACGAACGTGTTCATAGGCCATTCTTTTGAATGTTTGCTCGTATATTAAATCTTACATGTTCGAAGAATCAAAGTGTGTTATGTTTTAACTTGAGAGGGCGTTCCAAGTATGTTTTAGGTGTTTTATTAAATTATTGAAGGATAATTTGTGAGTAACTATGTATCTATCGTCCAATTAAGTGACCTATGTGTTCTCGCTGGCCAGGGGCATATTTCGGCCGCTATACTAGTATCCATCAGACAATTAATCTCGATTAGATAGCCAATCTCGATCAGATAGTGGTCGAAATCTTCCTTAGTCAATACGAAGGTTTGTGCGATTCACTGAAAAACTTAAGCTAATGTCAAACTATTGAGTTTTAACTCTGCCAATAACTTATGTGGCAAAATACAGGAATGTTTCCGGCGAAATATCAGAAACCTTGAAATCAACCGGTAGTATTTCTGAAGAATGAAGAAACCGTCTTAATAAACGCCAGAAACGTTTCTGGAGTAAGTACGGAACTTTCTATTTTTGTTTATAGTTTTTGTTTGGCAGCTTGCCTGATTTATCAAGAAAGCTTTCAACGAAAATATAAACGACGCTAAGGTATAATCACAAGCAAATACACTCCACATATAGTAGCTGGCTCAGCCAGCGGAGTGGAACTGTTTTTGAGGTAACAGAGTCGGAAACTTTTCCTTTAGATGCACAATTCTTCATGGCAGCAGAGCGATGATCGAAGGTTCCAATATTTCTGGAGTATGTAGTTATTTTTCCGAAATCGCAGCCTTGGGCACAGTTGGCCCTAGGCGCGCATAAATACAAAAAGACTGCATTTTGCCCCTGTTTGTGGTTCAGTCATTAGGGAGAGCCATCGCATCTGTGTTTATATTGAAACAACTTATAAAGAAGTTGAATTAATTTCAACACTGAAAGCTCAATTTAAGTTTTGCAATAATGTTTAGCATATGTAGTCTGTATTCATGCAACTTATGAGGTTTCAGAAAACGACGTTTAAAAAAGATTTTACGAAAAAAAAAAAAAAACAATTACTTCCTCTCTCTCTTTCTGCAGAAAAAAAGGTTATGTATAAGAGAGAACAATTGCTGTTTGAGCAAAAGTAACTTACGCTAAAATATGTAAGAATTTTTTAGCAACAGAAAAGAGTGCACATAAATTCTTAATATTTATGCCCTGTTCTATTAATAGAAAACTAAATCGTAAAGTTTAAAAGGTAATAAAGTAAATTTTGTTCTTTTTGAAAAGGGTGAGAGACTTTCCAGAATCATCTTTAAATGCCCATTATTCTGGGAAATAATAAATGACCTTTGTGAATGGCACTAAAACCTTTTTAGCAGCGTTTTTATTGAATGACGGGTACTTCAAAGTTTTTCTAAAGAGTTCTTTAATACAAGAAATTCCGTGCGTTAAGAGACTTAAAAATGTAGTTTAAAAGCTTTTTGCTCACTACTAAAGAAATAACAATGAGATTAAGGATATAGGAATGTTGCATTTAATGTTAAAGCTCTTGTTGGAGATTTGAACATTTTTTGTGCCACAATGATGAATCTTTGTAATATATTTTCCCTTATAATTAAGACAGTACTGCATTAACTTTTTGGTACACTAAAAATACAACTTCGTTTCAGAATGTATTACTTAATGCAGAAAGAGTAAAACTTTGTGCTTCAATTTATTCCTAAGGTGAAATCAATTGGTATGGGTTGGGAACTGGCTAAGGATAATAGCGTCACTTAGTTTTTTTAAAGTAACCAAAGCTTGCTTCTCATTAAATGTTTGCTATGCAACTCTGCATGAGATCCCATCATATAGTGACATAAGAAGAAAACGGAGGATATCAGTTATTCATTCAAAAAAAAAAAAAAAAAAAAGACAGAAATATTCAAACGAGAATGTTCGTGATTAAAGTGAGCTTGACGAAATGTAAAAGAAAAACAGGGTGATATCCGGCTAAGTGAAATTAGTTAACTAGAATCTTATTAAAACGAAAAAATTAGAAAGATAATTTTAAAAACAACAAGAAATAAAATCAATAATATTTTTCACTATATAACTTGAATTGAAGTTTTACTTTTCAACTTTTGGCAGTAAATAATAACCTTAAAAAGATTGGGAATTTTTTTTTTCCAACGAATTATTTTTTATTGAATTATTCAAAAATAGTTTTTATCAAATTAATAAATGAACACGAAAGAGTGAATCAATACATAAATAATAAAACAATACATGAATAAACATAAATGAAATTGAAAAAAAAAAGTGACTAAAATGGTGAATGAACAAGAGCATATGTGAATGACTAAATAAATAAATAAATGAATAACTAACGCATTTTTGGAAATATAAATAAAAAAACAAACTGATCCAATGCTTGAACTTAAAGAAGAAAGATACATTTTCACTAATACAACAAAAATATCATATCAGTTCTACACTGTAAAAACGATTTAGAAACGTTCCTGCAAAATAATAGGCAACTGATGTGCCCAATTTCTGCCAGTAACTTATCACGCAATATCCAGGAATGTTTTCCGCTAAAATTCAGTAACCTTCCTGAAGTTATCAAAAAAAGAATCCCAAAGAATTGGTAAATATCCCAGGTCAAAACCACTCATGTCTCGGGGATCTTCTAGAAAAATTAAGTAGATATAATACAATTGCTTAAATTTTCCTGATTTACCAAGAATGCTCCAGAAGCATTAGAGCATAAACGGCCAAAGCTATAAGAAAATCGCAAGTAAAAACCAAGTTAGCTAAAAATATTTTTCCTAATAGTTGCATGTCTATATTCGTGCAACTTGTAGCAATTCAGGAAACTCTTTTGCTAAAATACTTGATTTTACAGGGAAATTGGTGAAAACCTGTGAAATCCCTAAACGTTCCACGGAAATAACCAGTAACGTTTCGGATTTTTTTTTTAGTGTATTGTTTAAAATAAAAAAATAACGCAGTAAAAGTAAAGTAATGTAGGGAAAAATGAAATGGTAGACTATTTACTCTGTTTTAAGCACCACCTGTATTGTGATATTATAACTATGTAGTAGCACATGCAGTATATTTTAGTCAAGAAAAAATGACACCTGAAAATCAAAGAATATGATAATGTAAGCAATTTTCAAAAATTGATTCTCATAGGGCAATATTTCGTTGTAAGTCAAAAACTACTTTTGTTATTATCAAATGGTATATTCCTTGTTATTAACATGTTAATTATTAATTGAGATCTACTAATTTTCGGTGCAGTATTTATTTGTTTAATTTTAAGCTTGTTTGTATTTTAAATTATTTGTACAGTAAGTCAAGTATGTGCACGGCATAGCGGACGGGGTAAAATTAAATAGTTAATTTAATTTAATTTATTCATTCACGTTTGCCATATATTAACTTATTTATTTATTTACTTTTTTATTTACCATTTCATTTCCTTTTCATTTATTCATTCATTATTGTATATACTCATTTATTTGATGAAAAATATCTTTAATAATAGAATGGAAAATATTTCATTAGAAAAAAAACTTTTTTTTTTTATGGGGCATGTTTCATTTGCCCCATAAAAAAAAGAAAAGAAGTGAATCATTTCAACCTTTTTTGGAAGGTACAAATTTACTGTCAAAAATAAAAAATAATGCTTCAATGCAAGATTTATCACAAAATGTATTGTTCTTTGTCCGTAAATAGTAGGAAAAAAGTAAATTTTTTTTCCATTTTGAAAAAAGTAAGTTATCTCAACTATTTCACTCTGCCCCCCCCCCATTCCCCTCCTGATCCATATTTTTAAAGGTATAAATGTACAGATTAGGTATTTTACTTTTTTGAAACATGATACTCATATTTTCTTTTAAGTACATGATACTTTAGCCGAATTAGCAAGAAGAAGCATGGCATATTATAGAAACTACTTACAAGTATAAAAGGTAATGCATATATTAAAATTACATTTTTATAAGAATCAACTCTTAAAGTATTAACGTGGAAAAACTCGGAAACGTGAAGCAAATTTTTCAAAATAAATCTTTTTATGTGGTTAATACAGTCATCGTTCGTTCCATTTTTTTTCCATAGATAAGTATGCCTGCTTAAAACTTGAAAGCTTTTTTTAAGTCTGCCAATTACAAAAAAATAAGTAGTGCATATGTCTATCTGTGAGGCAATTTTTTTTTCTTCCAAAAACAGAACAAATGAAACGTGATACTTTTACAGATACAGTATTTTCTTTCAAATGTTAAAACATATTTTTTTCCTAAAGCCTAAATGAAACAAATACATATGTAAATAAAGAATCAGATTTTATGCTGCCCAACCTATCGGTGATTAAGGTGATTCTGATCTTTTGGTGATTGTATTTTTAATACCCCTCCCCAAGCTCATGAAGTTTGGGGGAGGGGGGTTGAGCACCTTCTTTCAAGTGAAGTAGGAAAAGCTAAAATTCTTCCAGTATATTACTATCTACAAGTCTAAAAATATTGAGGGGTGTCCCGTTATCTAGGAGAAACTTTTTTTACATATATTTTGAACCACCCTAATATATAAATATATTATATACTATACATATTTTGAAGTCAGCACCAAAGAAAGAAGCTTCTTTCCGAAGAATTTTTTTTTTTTTTTTTTTGAACGAAACCATAAATAACCTTAAATGCAGAGGCATTTACGCTCATTGCCTTACGTTCTTTAACAAAGCGTTTACTTGTCGTAACAGGCATCAAGACGTAAGCTTCTGACATTTAGTGGACCATTTAAGATATTCTCGCAATTAATCACTCGTGAGAGCCATATATATAAAAGATGTTTAAGGATTTATTTGAAAGATGTGAGTTTTGTCTTCCGATCTTTCATAGGGAGTACTTCGGAGGAGTAATACTTTGAGTTAGTTTATGCATCGTATACAGCTGAATGAATCTACGAAAAAGTGTATTCTATATTAAAATTTAAATTTGCTTGTTTTGAATGATTGATTGATTTGTGGGCTTTTTGTGTTTGTTTGGGAAAAAAATAGAATATAGGGGAAAGAGAGGCACACGTGAACATCGTGTATTTTAATGAGATAACTCGAAGGGAAAAAAGTTAGACTTTACCAACAATTGCCCTTAAATTATTGTTGCATTAAATTTGATGAAAAAAAGCCCCCCAAAATCCATTTTTGTTTTTAACAAAGAACTATACCACTAATACTACTTGAGAAACAATTGTACTGCGCTGTAAGCAGACAACTTAAACCAAAGACGTATATAAAATGTTTTAAGGATTGTTGACTTTTAGGCGCATTAATAGACAAAAACTAAATAAATAAATAAAGTAAAATTAAATAAAATAGTTCATTTTTAACAAGATTGTGTAGCTGTATAGTTAAATCATAAAAAATAGAACTTTGTATTTTCTCGTTACCTACTAAAAAGTTAATTTTAATTGACTTGCAAATGCGTTCAGCTGCAATGAAAATTCTCGTTATATTTTTGTCCACCTAATTATGCTTGACAAATTGTTATTCCGAGAAAAAATCCTTTCTTGAAAGAAATTAATATTTGGTATATTTTACATTCTAAAATAATTTTCCTTTTTAAATGTAGTATTTTCCCCCATTAATTTTAAACTGGACGCTTTTGACCGAAGAGTTCAACACGTAGCTTTAAAATAACCGTTTTATTGATGTTACGTAATTCTTAAGCTAAATAATTGACAGAAAGGGATTTGCTTTTAATGAATAGTTTGGACAAATAGATTTCGCTACCTTTATGTCCAACTTTGTTGAAAGCAATAAAGTGCAAGCTCATGAAAAATATGATTGGAACTATTTTAATACTTTGAAACTTTTTTGGGATGACTCTTTAGTTTTCCAACCGTTCTTTACCGTTTTAAAAATAATATTTTGGTATTAAGGATTCGTTTCCGAAATTTTAAAAGTATTTTTTTTTTGAAAGAACATACTTAAAACATAGTGTTTGACCGTTCTTAAAATAATTTGGCAAGGTTTAATATTTTTTAGCAATTATTTTAATTGCTGCGCAGATTAAATTTCATTTATTACGCTTCTGCACATTACATCACAAGGGATGATACTCACTGAAGCCATTAGCGCAGAGCGCAATATTTAATTCGCTTCTTTACGTGCATGTACTAGCAGACTACGCCTCGTTTGAAAAATCGGAAAAATTAAAAAAATAATTAAATATTAAATCTTTCGGAAATAAAAGTTTTTCCTCGCTTTACATTACTTATTAATAAATTAATTTATCCATTTATTTTTGTTTTTGCTCATTCTATCAACTTTAGTTTCTAAAAGTAGTACTTTTGACTAATGGAAAAAACCCCAATATGCATGGTAAAACGCAACATTAGAAGGGTTGTTTTAACCGAAGTGTATGATATGTGAATTCAGGAAGAAAGCTTTAAGAATGTAACTTTCTTATGAAGGCACTTAATCATTAGAAAAAGAAACTTTTTTTAGTACTATTTTAGGGCACTTAAACGCACTTTCATTTACCAAAATCTCAAAAAAATTGTAGCATCTGACACATGACAGTAAACACGCAGTAAGTGAGGTATGTAGTTAGTTTTTAAAAAAAAATCGAGAATTTTTATGATTCTGCATCTAGGCTTTATCCTTTTTTTTGGGGGGGGGGAAGAGCTGAAATGAAAATAAAGTGCCTCGATTAAGTAAATGAACACCCCAACCAGTGGACAAACATAGCTTACTTGACAACAGAGAAATAAGCTGGGGCCAAGCAAAGGAAATAGTTCCTAGCGTCTTGCTCCATATTTGGTGAAATTACGCTCTTAACTTTAGAAATCGGATTAGTTTGTTAAAGCAACGCACACGGTTTTTTTTGTCATTATTTCTGCCAATCCTCATATAAATATAATAGACAATGATTAAGTAACGCTCCTGACGTCATCAACAATGAAACACGCGCCACGGAAAGATAATTTGATAATATCTTTTGGTAATGTTTAAAATGCAGGGAAAGGCTTTATTGTGTCAAGGCTAAACTGAATCCGGTAACTTAACTGTTTTACTGGTAAAACTGTGTCATTTCAAGGGAATGAAGAAACGAAAAATGGGTCAACAAAAAGCGCTATCTACTGGAGTTTATAGTTCATTTACTGGAGTTAGGGTTAAAATTTCAACTATTAAAATATCACCAAACAGGCAATGGCTTCGTTCAAATGTATAAGTAATCTTCACCCGTCATAACTTAACGGCGATTATCCAGTCGTTAAATAATTTTAATTTTACCAGCGAAGCAGCGCGGAGCATTTCATCCATTTGAATCTAACACGTAATCCAATAGAAGCGCATAGACAGGGGGCGATCTCCTCTCATTCGCGAAGTAGGAAGCGTTAGAACCCCTTGAAAATCTAGAACGATAAATTTAGTTTAAGAATTCAACAAAAATTTATCGAGAATTTTTTACTATAATGGACTTAATTTTTACACCTTATTTGTTTTTAATTTGTATTAATTAAATATTCATCATTTACAGAAAAAAAAAATCAAACATCAACCAGGCAGCACATCATAACTTGCGCACCAGTTTACTGCAACGTTGATTTTGTGCAAATACTGATTTTGTCCCCTGACAGCTCAGGAATCAAACTGACGGATGAGTTAACTTCCCTTACATAGTGGCCTTAGGTAGGGTAGGTAGCTAGTAGTCTGACGTTTTGTCTGTGCACTCGGTATACCTACAGCCAATTCATCCAAGAAAATTGTTTTCGATCGTCGTTTTTTCGCCAAGAACAGGTGTTCATTCATTGGTCGGTCTACCCTAATTAAAAATTATTTATGTTTAAAAAATTAAGTTTCTTAGTGATATGTTATTTAAGAAATACTTAAAGATTTGTTTAAATCCCTTTCTAACCCTCCATGTAGTCAGGCCCAACCAGAGTCCATGTCAGCCTAGTCGGAAACTAGGGTCCCGGGCCTTGTGGGGGGCGGCAACACTGACACACACAAAAAAAAAGGAAAGAAAAAAAAGAAGAAAGAATAAGGAGAAAAATTAACTCTAATTTGAATTCCGAAACTTTGAATTCAAATTATGTTTTTCGCAATCACGAGTTGCGACAAGACTCTACTGGTTAGAGTTATTGTTTCTAGAAATGGCTCCGCCGCCCAAGCATGACCCTGGATTCCGGGGGACAGTGCTCAGGACCAGCCGCGCCGCCGCCGGTTGACGGTGGTGCTGCAGGCCTGGTCCAAGCTGAAAAAGGAACCGGAACATCAAGGACTGTCAAGTGAGAACAATAAGCAATCGTGATTGCTCAAAAATAAGAGAAAACGTAAAGATTAAGCAAAATTTACTCTTTGGATATTTACTGCTATGGCACTTGTTGCTGATTGTTTTCTAGTAAGCAGTTTCGATTTTTTCTTTTTTTCGCCACTTTTTCTTCTTTTTTCCCCTTTTCTTTCCTCTTTCTACTTCTTTTTTTCTTTCATTTTTTGGGGGGTGGGAGTGACTCGGTGACATAACTAAAGAGGGGCCCACCTTGGCTTTCTCTGCGGCCCTGCATGTAGTTCAGCACAGTTTTTCTCATTGTTAATAAACAATTCTAGGTATAGTTTTTTATTTGAATGCCACAATTAGCAATTTTTATTCGTAGAAATTCTTGGCTTACATTTATGATTTGTAAATTGCTGTTCGCTTACTATTGTAGCACCTATTACACATGCTAAAGAGAGAGAAAAAAATGAAAACTGTTTAACGCGTGCTTTTAAATATATACTGTTGATGATTAATCTCTTTATATGTTTATAGGCAAGCCTTTTTTTGGTATCGATTTCTCCTCTGTTTGTGAACCGATTTACTTCATTCTTTTTTTGTTCGGTAGCTATTGCCGAGTTTTAGTGTCATCAATAAAATTTTTTGAAATCGAACGCTAATTAATGGAGATATTAATAAAAATCGCATTTTCGTCCTAAATTGCTCTTTCTACGCGAACGGATGGTCCAATAGACACGTTTAGTGTGACGTCAGAGGTTGCCAGAAACTCGGGGAAGTTTCCAATCATGCCGTTGCTATGCGCGTTGCTAAGGGATAATCAGCATAGGATCTTCGTAGGAATAGGGTTAGAGCGATGTTTAATTGATAGTTTTTTGGCAATTAAATGGTCGAAATAATTTTTTTAGTGGTTTCAAGTTACATATAAGCCACCTGTAGACATCATTTGACGAGTATCGATAGTTTTTACATGTGAATCGGGTTAAAATTCGGCAAAAACATAGAATTATGTGGAATACAAGTGTGTTTTCTAGAGTTATAGACTCTTCTTATTGTTATTTCTTTTTCGTTGGGGGGGAGGGGGATAGGTCCGACATTTGAGAGGGTCAGGAGAGGTATTGCCAATCTCATGCCTTTTGGAAAATAACTGTATTTCAATAAATTTAGTGTAATTTTTGCTGTTTTTCGACGCAACATACTCGTACATTGACTATTTCCTTTTTGTACGTACCCTTCTAGGAAATTTGAAATATCATGACTTGGGGGGGGGGGGGTTGTGAGATTTTTCTTTTAAAGTATAGAGCGAAATTTAATTATTATTATTATTATTATTAGGAAGAGGAGTAGTTTTAATTGAATTGTATGCATTCTTTTCTTTAGAAGACGAGAGACCATGTCAGCCTAGTCAGCGATACCTGGAGGGGGGGGGAGGATTTTTCTGCATTTGTTCCAGTAATAATGCATATTTTAATGAAACTCCATTCCTTCGAGCTCTTTGGGGGGAAAGGGAGAATTGCGTGTTTTCTTCAAATTGTCACGAGTATTTTAATCTTTTTTTTTTTTTTTTTGTATTCCGAGGCGGGGGATTTTTACTTTACTCTACTTGTTATACATATTTTTTATATCAATATACATAAATATACATCGAAAATTTCAGTTTGTTCTACTATTTCAATGCATAGTTCAATTAAATTCTTTTTTTTCTTTGGGGGGAGGGGATATTTCTTCTTGCTGCGCGTAATTTTAAGTAATTGCTCTTTGGGGGGGGGCGACAAGGATATACATATTAGTTTTTTTTCTAGGTTCAATGGGAATTTTACCAATTTCTTCAAGTTAGTTTTTATTCCTATTCGGAATAGAACTCAATTGGAGTTTAACTTAAATTACGTGTGTGTTCTCGCAGAAGAAAAACTTTTAAACTAAAATATTCCAATCAAACTCGCATTAGAATAAGGACAATGTAACCTAACAACCCCCCTCCAATTCGAAAAAAAAATAACTTCAATGCAAACAAGCATCACAATCGAGAAAAGTGAAAAATTCTCCTTCCCCAAACAAAAAATTACTTATAACATTAAAAAAAAAAAAAAAAAAAAAAATCCCGGTCGAAGAAAATAATTATAAACAAATTCTTAGAAAGCTTTAAACAGGATTTAAAAAAAATATATCTCCCTCGTCCCGTCATTTCAAATTTTTCTGCAAAGGGGGGGGGGGGTTAAATCATATACAGTCAATGCATATTGCATCGAAAGACAAAAAAATTGCGCAAAATTTATAGAAATACAGCAATTTTCCAAAAGCGGGGGAGAGGGGCAATGTCTTCCCAGATCCTCTCAAATGGCGAAGTTGTTCCCCTCCACCCAAAGAAAAAGAAATAACAATAAGAAGAGTGTATAACTCGAGAAAACACACTTGTATTCCACATAAGTCTATGTTTTGCCGAATTTTAACCCGATTCACACGTAAAAACTATCGATATTCGTCAAATGATGTCTGCAGGTGGCTTATATGTAACTTGAAACCGCCAAAAAAATTATTTAAGCTTTTAATTGGCAAGAAACCATCAATTAAACATCGCTCTAACCCTATTCGTACGAAGATCCTATGTTGTTTCTTCCTTAGCAACGCGCATAGCAACGGCATGATTGGAAACTTCCCAGAGTTTCTGGCAACCCCTGACGTCACCACTAAACGTGTCTATTTTTTCGAATTTGATGGTTGGAAAGGTCTTTAAAAAATACTCCTAACGAAGAAATTCTCAGGGCGCCCTAGGTCCAATAACCTAAATCCACTAGAAAAAAAATTATAAGCGTTTTTTAGTTAGCGAAACTCAAAATTTTTAATTTTATCTCTTTTCCATTGTTGAAATTCATTGTTGGAAGCGTGAAACATTAAGTTTCAATTGGTTTTTTAAACAGCTCTTTCTACATGAAAAATGCATTTTAGCGCTTCGAGCTTGGTATGGTTGGAAAGCTCGTGCGAAATACTATAAAACATGTTCTACCTGGTTTACCGTTTGATAATGGCAATCCGCTAAAATGGCTAGAAAACGCGCTAGAAGCCATTAAAAGTTAGTGAAAATTCATTTTATTTTCTTTTTTACGCTTCATAGTTAGCGTGAAGAAATTGCTGGATAGTATTGTGGTGTTGCCCATTCTCGCTTGAGCATAAAGAAATGAAATACTTGCATTTGTTTTTATTATTGAGGCCTTTTGGGTAACTACGGGCATTTAAAATATTTTCATTTTGATTATGTTTTTGCGATTTTAATATTTAAATAAATTGTGTTACGGAGTGAGGGACGACTTTCAACTCCAGCTCCCAATAATACCTGCTTTTGCTATCACCACAAGGTGAAACTTTTGATAAAATTGGCGTATTATTACGACGTCCAGTGCTTTCGCGCGGACAATGGGGTTGTTTCCTTCAGTCAAAAGTAGTACTTTTTGTCACTGAAAATGATAGAATAAGCAAAAAATAAATAAATAAATAAATAAATAAATAACATGGACCCAGAAAATACTTTCATTTTCCTAACAGTTATTTTTTAATTAATTTTTTAGAATGTCAGATTTTTCAAACAAGGCGTGGTCTTGATAATGTCACAAATGATGCTCTTTGGCGCATCTTTCTACACGTTTCCACGTTATGATAATTAAGAAGCGAATTAAAATTGCTCTCTACGCTTGCTATCAACCATATCGTTGCCAATACACATGAGTATAGATGCGAAAAAATATTTTGCTCTGTGAATGGCAACATTGAATGGCATTTCATCATTTGTGATGTCATCGTCAGAAGCATAAACAATAAAGGTACACCTTATAAAAATAATTTTTGAAAAATAAATAACAAAATATTTAAAAAATGGTTAGATCCTATGTTTTTAAGCATGCTTTTTCAGAAAAAAAATACTTTAAAAATTTTAGAAACGACCCCATTATATGTTGCCGTGAGTAGAGTTCGTTCATTTAACTGTTGGAAATTTTAATTTAACGGCAAGATCATGCCTACTTTTACAAAGAATATTATTTGTACAGAGGTTTTACGTATTAAGGGAGTTTTGCAGCATCATTTCATTCAGAACGACTTCTACACAGTCCAGTCACATTAATGTGACCATCTGTCAGAAGCCAGAATAACCACCTTTCGCAGAGCGGACTGCTGCGAGACGTGCAGGAAGAGAGTCACTTAGGTCCCTGAAGGTGTTCTCTGGGATGTTGAGCCATGCCGACTCTAATGCCGCGGCCAGCTGCGCTAGATTACGCGGTTGAGGATCCATGGCGCGAACAACTCGATCGAGATGGTCCCACAGATGCTCGATTGGGCTCAAGTGAGGTGAGTTTGCTGGCCAGGGGAGGACGGTAAACTCATCCTGGTGCTCTTCGAACCACGCACGTACACTGGCAGCTGTATGGCACCTCGCATTGTCTTGCTGGAAGATGCCATCAACCTGAGGAAAAACAATGCGCATGTAGGGGTGGACATGGTCCGCAAGGACGATGCGTACTTGTATTGATCCATCGTGTCTTCCACAATGATCAGTGAACCCAGAGAATGCCAGGAAAACATTCCCCAGACCATAATGCTCCCGCCTCCAGCTTGGACCGTTCCGGCAGTGGTTGCCGGGTGGTTCCTTTCAGAGGTTTCACGCCTTATATGCCAACGTCCATCTGTCCGATGGAGCATAAAACGTGATTCATCTGAAAACGCTACCTGTCGCCACTCAGTGGACGTCCAGCTGCTGTACTGGCGTGCAAATTCTAGCCTTCGTCGTCGATGAACAGCAGTCAGCATAGGTGCACGAACCAGGCGTCTGCTTCGGAGGCCCAGACGCAGCAATGTTCGCTGAATAGTAGGTTGGGAGACACTTTTGGTAGCCCCTTGGTTCATTTTGGTGGTCAGTTGCTCAACGGTAGACCGTCTATCTGCCCGAACGCATCCCCGCAACCGTCGTTCGCCTCTGTCATCTTTGGCCCATGGGGAACCACATTTGCCACGTCGCTGATTTTGGACAGTCCCATTTTGCCATGCATGGTACACTTTTACCGCGGCGGCACGCGAACAGAGTTCACAAACTCAGCCGTTTCGGAAATGCTTCTACCCTTGGGCCGAAAGCCAATGATATGCCCTTTTGGACGTCGGATAAATCGCTTCGTTTCTGCATTACGCCAACCATTGAAATGTTTTCCGAAGCCCTCACACAACCTTTATATACGCTCAACTGCACTGTGCTGCCACTGCCTTCTGTGATTGGTTATTTAACTCTGACATGGAAAGTACGTGGTGGTCACATTAATGTGACTGGACTGTGTATATTGGGGTTGTTTCCTGCAGTCAAAAGTAGTAATTTTTGTCCCTGAAATTGATAAAAATAAGCATAAAAAAATAAATAAAAAAAATAATAATAACATGGACCCAGAAAATACTTTTATTTTCCCAACATTTATTTTTTAATTAGTTTTTTAAAATGTCCGATCTTTCAAACAAGGCGTGGTCTTGATGACGTCACAAATGATGCTCTTTGGCGCATCTCTATCGCGTGTCCACGTTATGATAATTCAGAAACGAATTAAAATGCTCTACGCTAGCTATCAACCATATCGTTGGCCAATACACGTGAGTAAAGATGCGAATTAAATATTTTGCTCTGTGAATGGCAACACTGAATGGCATTTCATCATTTGTGATGTCATTGGCGGAAGCGATAATGAAAGCGCACCGATTTAAATATTTTTTAAAATATTAAACTTAAACAAATTATTTAAAAAATGGTTAGATCCCATGCTTTTAAGCATGCTCTTCCAGAAAAAAAAATACTTTTAAAATTTTTTAAACGACTCCATTGTGGAATTGGCGAACTTTATCCATTTTGGCAACAATGCCAGGGCCAGAAATATTTTTCTTTTGCATTCTTAAAAAAAAAAAAAAAAAAGGAGTACAGAAATGTCTATTTGCAAGGAAATGAATACGAATCAAGTCCCTCTTTAAGGTGGGGTTCATTAAATTTTAACCATTCGTGACAAGGCGGAAGAAATAAATGACAAGAGGAACATACAATGGGGAGAATGAGACATCAAGCTTTCTTTTTATAAGAACGTCTATGAAAAACAGTATGACATGTGGCAAAGGGAAGAGGGCTTATAGTGAAGTGTGAAACTTTTGCGACAAAGGGTAGAGGGATCAAAAATTTTGAAAAATGCATTTGTCAGTTTTCCCCTAAACCGTAAACAAATCACAAACACGATTTTTTTAAAAATAACACTTTTATTGCGACGTCCATTGTTTTTGAATGGACAATTTTTAATGTAGCAAGTAGGATTCGTTTATTTGACTGTTTGAAACTTAATAATTCTAACGACAGAGGTCAAGGCAACTTACTCAATAATATTAAACTTATTAAAAGAAGCATTGTTCATGCAGAAGTTTTATGTATAATCTGAGTTTTGCAGGATCATTTCATTCGGGAAGATTTCGATAATTGTTAAATTGGCGGGCGCTTTTCATCCATTGGCGTCAAATTTTTGGCACCTATTGCAGCTCGAGAAATGTTTTTACTTTGCATACGAAATCAAAGAGAAGGGAAATGTATATTTACATACGGTTGCCACAAAATAGGAGCTGTCTGCAAAAGTCCCGCTTTAAGGTTGGGTTCACGAAATAGTAACAGTTTGTGACAAAGGAGAGGAAAGACATGACAAGAGGGGAATACAATGGGGAGAATGTGACAACAAGGTTTTTTTTTAATAGGAACGTTTATGGAAAACAGCGTGACATGTGACTAAGGGAAGAGGGAGTATGGTGAAGTGCAAAATTTGTGACAAAAGGGGGAGAGGGTCGAAAGTGTTGAAAGGTGTGACATCAGTTATGCACCGCCCTTAACCATAATTAAATCTCAAAGACGACCTTTTTTAAAAATTGTACTTTTTTTACGACGTCCAGTGTTTTTGAATGGACAGTTTATATGTTGCCACGAGTAGAGTTCGTTCATTTCATACATGGAAATTTATATTTCTAATGACGATGTCAAAGCAAATTACTCAATAACAGTAGAAGTTTTATAAGTAATATTGTTCACGCAGAAGTTTTACGTATAAACAGAGTTTTGCTGCTTCATTCCATTCTAAAATTGGATGATTGGCGATTTTTATACATTGGCGTGAAATTTTTTGTTTCCAATGCCAGCGCGAAAAATGTTTTTCCTCTGCATACGTAAACAAAGATTAGGGAAATGTCTCTTCGCATAGGGTAAGCACAAAACAACATGGTATCCAAAATAAAATTATTCAAGTCAGGAATTTGACGACCACACCAATTTCTTGATGGGGTTGTTTTCCTTCAGTTAAAAGTCATACTTTTAGTCAATGAAATTGATAGAATAAGAAAAAAAAGACCGACAGTTAGTTTTTATTATTTTTTTTAAATGTTTGATTTTGGAAATAAAGCGTGGTCTTTATGACGTTACAAGTGACGTACTTTGGCTCGCTACTCCATAGCCGAGCAAAATTTTTACGCTTTGCTGTCAACCATGTTTCCAGGTTATGATAATTTGCGTTATGCGCTAATGACATCAGTGAATGGCATTTCATCGCTTTTGATGCCATGTGCAGAAGCGTAAAAAATAAATTTCAATCTGCGCATCGATTAAAATAATAGTTAAAAAATATTGAATGTTTTCAAATTATTTAAAAAATGGTTTTAATTTTTAAAACCTTTATTTAATTTTTTACCTTTATTTTTAAGTATGCTCATTCAGAAAAAAAATACTTTTAAAATTTCGGAAACGACCCCATTACCGAAATATCCCCTTTCATCCAATCATTTTGAGATTAACAGACAAAAAGCAAAATTGAAATAAATTATTATTGTTTGTTATTTTGTGTACATATAAAAATTGTATCCTTCCGGATATGCAGTAAACATGAGTAAGAGTAGAAATAAAAATGTTAGAATTAGTTAAATTCATACAAGTTTTCTTAATTATTCATTTATGAATATGGTCGAATTTCGACCACTGGGCGAACACTAGTTATCATAAATATGCATCTGAAGTTTGAAAAATTTTTGATAGTAACGATAACAGGAAATTGAAAAAAATATATATATATATCTTATATCGCAAAAGTATATGCACAAATAAGATTTTATGCAAATGCCTCGTAATGTAAGGTGCAAATTGTGATATATTTTTTCTTTAATTATAAAGGCAGGAGATGGCTCAACGATTTCATAGATTGATCCACAGTTCTCGCCTAAAGTAAAAAGTTGAAAGCAGAAAACTGGAGATAAATTCACTTTGTATAAGTCACCTATGTTGCGTCGGTGAAAACGTGGTATTTATAACATTTTGAAACAAGAAAAAGAAATAATAAAACAGAGATAACGCTCTGGAAGGCAGATAAAACCTTAATTCCATGGATCTAGGCAAATTAAAAGAAAGGCTGAACTTGTCAATTTGCCTCTAAATCTGGAAAAACTTCGATTTGGATCGCAAATATCACTTGACATCACATGCATATGAGCAACCTAATCAGATATTATCAAAAAGCAAATATTATCTTACAAGAATTTTCAGGAACAGTATTACTTACAAGCAAGATTTAAATGGGCAAAAAATCTTACTATTAGCGTGTACGCTGGATAGGTGTTGTTTTCTATGATGAACAAAAGTCGAATTTAGATAATTTAATGGATTATCTTTCTATTTACCGTAAAAAAAGAAATAAAACGTTCTTGAAAGAATAAGGGGCGTCTAACGTGCCTAATTTCTGCTATTAAAGATTCTGGGGATAACCAGGAAAGTTTCTCGCTAAAAATTAGTAAACTTCATGAAATTAACCTTGATTAAAAATTGAGAAAACTTCCCAATCAAAGCTATTCCTGTGTCTGGACTAACTGAGGAACCTTCAGTGAAAATAGTTGTGTATAGATAGTAATAGCGTGGCACGTTTCTGATTTACCACGAAAACTCCTAGTTCAAATATAGCCGAAGCTAAGACAGAATTTCAAGCAACTCCTACAAAGCTGCAATATACGGAAACTGCACTTCGCAATTGGCTTGAGCTCAGTAAATCCGGGCTAGGGGTAACTAAGGTGAAGGAGAAACACTTAATAAAGAAGTCTAGAATTTTTTTTTCAGTGGTAGCTAAAAATGTTTTTCACCACAGTGTAAAATCGTCATTCAAGGAACTTGTTGCGATTCATGAAACGTTTTTAAAAAATACGCTTGTTTTTTCACAGGAAACTGGTGTAAACCCTTGATCAGGCAACAAGAGTAAGGCTTGCAAATGGCATGCGATACTTTGGCTACAATGAACGAAACTTTATTTCCTTTCTAAATGGCAAACAAAACTCCAAAAAGTATAAAAGAAACTCTGAGTCAAGCGTAGGTTTCTGGTAGTGAATGTCTAACTGGCCCCATTGCACTTTTTAACAACACAACGCAGCGATACACACTTTCAGCTGGACAAATGAATGGTTTACATATCAGAATATCAATAATTTGAGCTGACATCAAATTTTGATTTTTTTTTTTTTTTTTTGAAGTAATTTACTGTTTTTCATTCAGTTAGTTGTTTCCAAATTGAAAATTTTTATGTTAAAATCTCTAAGTGTATTAAATACTTATTCCAGTGTTTTTTTTTTAATTTTTTTTATTGTACTCAAACATTTAGCTTGTGCTTAAATGTTTGCTGTTCATTATATTATTATCTTTTATTATTTTAATTTTTCTACCACACATGCAAAAAAAAAAAAACTTCTAAACTTGATTATTTCAGAGTAAAAAAAATAGTAAAAAAATAAAATATCATAAACTTGATAAATATCATACATGCTGAAATATTTAAAATAAAAGGTGATCAATATTTCTCTAAAACTAGAAACATTAGGGAAAATATTGTGTACATGTTCCTTCTTCATCAGTCATCGTAGAACAACACATTGTAAAACTTTGTTGAAATTGTATGCACGTTAAGGTCTCTTTTACAGAACTACAGCCTTTATATTTGAAGTGATCTTTTATGAGCACTCCATGCGAGTTTTTTATGTAACTGAAGCATCATTACATTTTTCATTTAAAGAACTATTGCATTTATTTCCGACTATACTATACGTCGTCTTCCTTAAGTCACGTTTTCGAAGATGCTTTTGCCTGAGTTTATCATTTTTTGGCCTTCTTTTTACGTATTTTGTTCCATTCTTTGTGAGTCTCATTACATTTATCTCCGTTTAAGTTTTGCCCTAGTCCTAATACTTCTATCTCATAAAAAATTTTTCATGTTCAACGACAGTTTACTTCTTGTTACATTATTTCTTTCTTTTTTTTTTTGGCTCATTGACTGAAGATCGACTTTTAGTGTTTTGTGCACTAAGCAACATTTGAATTTATTATAATGTAACACATTTTATCAGCTTCACTATTTGTTTACTTATGAGATAAGCGCATCTTCATTTTTCGTTTCTTGATTCTTTTTCAGATTTTTTTAGTCCAGTTTGCCTATTTCAAAGCAGAAAAAAAATACTAATAACAATAAAAAAGTAATAAAAAAAAAACACATTTTCTTTTTCATGTAATATATTCAGTTAATCAATATTCTGGAAAAGTCAATACTTGGCGCTATAAAGCAATCCTTTGTGTGTGTGTGTTTTTTTTTTTTTTTTTTTTTTTTTTTTTTTTTTTAAGGGGGGGGGGAAAGAATGTTTCACAATTTAGCTAAATTTGATGGCCCGTAAAAAAGGACCTTTATATCTTTTTTTTTTGAAACTTGGTAGAAACATTAATTAATATGTACCCTTTAAAAATAAAAACACAAAGGTAATAATTATTAATAAACACACTTATTATAAAAAAAAGCACATAGAATTTCAACGAATTAAACTTCTTGTTGCCACAATGGGCTAAGAAAAGAGTTTCAAAAAAAAGGTTTAATTTTTTATGGTATTATCTTAATTTTGAGAATCAAAAAAGCACGTATTTTGGATAAAAGTGGATTTATTGAAACAATTTCAAATATTACTTCATAAAAATTTAGTTCTCTGAGCTGGAACAGAACGTACAGAATTTACTTTTAGATTTGAAAAACTGTGGAGCACTGTGAAGAATATGATGACTGTAAACTTTTTTATGCTTTTTTATAGTTCAAATGGTGAAAACTGGTATATGAGTTATATTCGTTACACACATAACATTGATTTCGTGTTCAATTCACTGCGACTGTTCCCTTTTGAACCAGATAAAAATCGGAGATTCAACACAAGGGGTTGTCTGGAAATGTATTTCATATAAAACTGAGGTAAACACACCAGTAGTGGCTAGTGCTTCAGTAGTGGCCATTTCAAGGTTTAAAACGCATTAGTAGTAGCCACAGTGAAGTATATTTTTTAACAGTGGGTCTACAATATTAATTACTTTTTTTGAAACTCAATAAGCGTATTATTGCCCAACTCTTCCTTAATCGCCTCATTTTCTAAAAATGCCAGAATATCAATTTGTTCAATTTTTTTATCCATTTTTTTCCCAAACCTCAATTTGGTCCAGTAAGGGCTGCTCAAAATCTAAAAATTTCAATAGTTGCCATCTGATATTCTCCCATCTGGATAACTTACATTACTTACTATAAATTCAAATAACTGATGAACAAAACTGATTCAATAAGATAGTTATATTAAGTACCAACAAAAATCACATTATTATTGTTCATTTATTTCCCCAAAGTGTATAAGTAAAACAGAATTGGTCACTATACTGAAGCAATGACAACTACTGGTGTTTTACCTTAGTTGTAAATGTAATGTTGTTGGTTATGTACGAGTTGAAAAAAATGTTATAATTGTATTTTATGATTGCGGGGAACTTTTTTTTTACTTAAATGTGCAAAATAATTAAATAAATAATTGACATTTAAAAAATATTTTCTCCAGAACATCTAGCAACATAAAGTTCTTACATTGATGGCCTGGTTGAAAAAAAATGCTTTTAGTTGTTAACAAATATTATCTTTCTGATATTTGTAACCATTAAAATACAAGGATGTATAATGGTTTGTGTTTTTTTTTTTTCTCCGAAATTTAGAAAACAATATGATGAATCATTTTTAAATCCCATTAAATTTGACTAACTTCGGATTTTGTTTTTAAACTTCCATTCAAAAATAATTTTAAAAAAATACATAAAATCTTATGTTTCTTATATGAATAGCCTGAAATGGTTACCCAAATTATTCAATTTGAATCATTATTTCTTAGGTTCTTACAATTCTCAACAGTAGTGCCAAACTAAGATGACCGAATTTTAGTGAAAATGATCCTTTTTCGAGTAACAACATCTCGGTGAATAATGCACAAAATACTTGATTTTAAATATATAATTCATATGCGAAAGTTTTACCATTATAAGTTTTACAAGTACTTAAAAAATTTGTTACCATGTAACAACATGTTTATGTAAGTTAAATAAAAACGTTTGTGCTAGAAAAGTAAAATACCAAACCCTCTGGCTCATGAGCCCATGACGGCCAAGACCTAATGTGCTCATCTCAATTTTCCTGACCAAGGGCTCTGGGGTGCAAGCCAAATGTTTCGGTCAGCCGAACGCCGAACCCCCAGGGTTTAGTGCCCAAGCACGCTTGGTACTCTTTTTATCGACCCATTGAAGGGATGAACGGCTGAGTCAAACGTGCCGATCCCGGAAATAGAAGTGGAACCTGCGATGTGGAAGCACGAAGCGCTACCACTGATCCACTGGGCAGAAAATTGCAGACAGGTGCTGCGGACACGCGTTTCGAGGTCTTGAGGAGCACATTTTTCAATGCAAAATAAGCACGCTTATGGATGAAAAGACATCCGACAAATGACCCTCTAGTCTTGCCCAGTTGTCCTTGAATAATCAAGAATGAAACTAAACTATTACTGCTGTCAGTACCTGGCATAAACTTTGCTGTCATTACACCATTTGTTTTCTGTTAAAAAATGTGACAGAAATTTGCTTGACATACAAAATATCACTTTCAAATTTTTTGATCTAAAACCAAATAATTTTTTTGTTCTCCTATTGATGGGTTATAAAGAGGGTGATTTCATCATTAATATTTGCAACATGTTTCGTCCAAAACTAAACGAGCCTACTTTCCCGTACATCAATATCGACTTTCTAGTATATTGATCAAAATTTTCAAAATTAGCTTATTTTTTTCAAACACTACTTATTCAGATTTCTTGCTAATTTCTAGATAAAAAATTCGCCTCGCTCATCTAAAGAAATAGATGCGTAAAAATATAATAGATGCAAACAAAACCAGTTACAGCACCTTTTAATCAAAGCAGCTAATATATTATTCTCCTTAATCTTCATAATTGCTTCCAAAAATAATTAAAAACGATAAGATCATTAAAATAAATACATTATAGCAAAAACAAATCGTTTGTTTTTCCCCTGTTGCCAAAAACTAATTAAAACGAGCTGATGTGTTCATCACATGACTTCCTTTTACTCCAATTTAATGTCATTTCCCCATTATTGGCAATTTTAATGTGATTCGATAGTTTACTCTCTAAATATCACCAACAGTGGTCAAATTAAAACCAGAAAAACAATCGCCAAATTTGTCGCCGAGTTGGCGACAAAACTTGGCGACCAAAAGACTGGCGATATATCGCCAAGTGTCCGCCAAATTATAACACCACGTGAGTTTACATCGAAATTAACAATGATTTCCCCCTCCAAAAGGGGCAAAAGACCCCTTCACAGCATACGAATGCAACCAAAAAGGAAGGTGCACAACTAGACCCCACTGGGAGTCTACGTGCCAATCATCTCGAATCCCGCGGGATCCCGCATAATATTTAGCGAGATTAATCCCGCGGGATTGAGAGCAAAATCCCGTACGATTTTCGATCCCGCAAAAATTTTCCATGCGAACATTTTAAATCTTTTGCTGCTCATAAAACGAATACTACTTTCACAAGCACCATTTAAAGTTTGAATAATCTTTCTCGCATTTTTGTAATTAGAGCAAAAAAAAAAATCACTCACATGTTGAACAATTGATTTACCATTTAAGAACGCAATAAAAATCAAGTATATTTTACTAAGAATAAAGAGGTGTTCTCATTTGACGTTTTAGTTTTCATGCGTTCCTCTAGGAAATATGAGAAAAGCTGATTTTAACTCTGTATTGGATTTTGGAATTAAAATAACATAGTGTTGAATCCCTTCGAGGTACAGATAAGTACATTGTACGGCCCTTCCTAAATAACCAAGAACGCATCTAAAGCAAATACAGTCGAAGCTTAGACTGCGATGCAAGTAATCTCGTCAGTCTGGGGACAGCATTTCGCCCTAGGTTGTGGCTTACTGAACATGGAACAGCCGTAAAAAAGCTGAAGGAGAAACACATGAAAAGTAAGTCTGCTATATGTTTACACTGGTAGCTAAAAATATTTCTCACTATGGTATAAAATCGTTTCATATGGAACCCCTGCGATTCAGGAAGCGTTTTTGCAAAATCATTTTTTTCTGCGGAAATTGGCGTAAAGTCTTGAAATCCTGAAACGTTACCTGGAAGTATAATCAGTAACGTTTGAGATTTGTTTTTAAATTTACTATAAAGACTACAAATCACTGTCAAGGGGAAGGAGGGGGGGTTGAGTGGAGCAAAGTCCAGCAATTTTCGATGGATTGGAAATTTTTAAGGGGTATATTTATAAGTATATAATAGTTTCAATGTGCTTCTTGTAAAATCTAAAGTGTATATAAAAAGTGTTTACTCTAAAAACCGAACTCAACTGTGTTAGCTTGCACTGAGAATAGGTCACATGGCTTACAGTTTAATGTTTGAATAAAATATTTCTATCAAAATAGTATTCATAACATGTTGTAAACAGTTGTATGTATCGCAAAGTTGAACGTATTTATTTTGGCACCACGGCGACGAACATTTTAATACAAAATCATAATTCATGTTTCATTAAATTCCATTTCAATATATTTCATGAAGTTTCTGCTTAATTCGCTGCTAATTTTCATCATAAATTCGGTTAAATAATTTATTCTAATGGTGATTCCCAGCGTTCGAATTAATGTTAAAACTCAGATTAAACGATACAATTTCTGCACAAGGTTGAAGAGCATTAACTTTGGTCAAATTACTAAAGCTATTAATAAATATTTAGCAACATGATACCTGAAATTTCGCATTGATTTGAATTATTAATAAGGTTTTCCGGGGTATTGAAAACGATAACCCTAAGTTACATACTTCAGTCTTAGTATTAATGTCTTTAATTAAATCTCGTATTATTAATGACTTTAATAAAATTGAAGTGCAGTGAATCATAGAGAAAATCATCGAATAAAGATGCATCAGATATGCTTTATTCATTTCATATTTGCCTCGAGGAGTGGTTTAAGTGTAGTAAAATGGTACCTTACGCTGTATTACAAGGAGCATATTTTAAACATGAACCTTGGAAGTGTTATAAATGGCTACATAGGTGAATTTAAATTTATTTTCTTTGTGTTGAACTATTCACTAACTTACACAAAAGATGAAATGTACTTGTTAAATCTTCCTATGCATCAGGTTGTATTTCCTAGTTAGTGAATACCAATTAATAGTAAATAGAAATTTATGAAAGAAAAAAAAAAGTCTAGCAATTCTATGTTAGAATAAAGCTGTTTCTTTTATGTTCTAAAAGTTCATTCAAAATTTAAGACTTTTTGGCCATTGGTTTTAGAGGAAAGTGCATTCGCAGCTGAATCTGTCATTCCATACGCAATGAGCATAAACAAAAAGTTTATAAAGAGTTAACTATACCCAGTTTCTGAAATTAAAGTAAAATATCGGCAATAATTTCAATATAAAATCAACAAAAGAAATTAAATAACCTAGTTAAAAAATGATTTGTTTTTTCTATTATTTTTTACAATGTACCCTCGCTTGACTCTATGGATAATATTCTCCACCAGACCCAACATTTTAATAGTCGGAGAAAGTTATTCTAATACCATTTGTTTTTTAGATTTCGCTCAAAGTGCACGCCAAAAAAAAAACAACTAGGGTAACAGCAACAGTAACAGACGATGATCCAGTAACAGACAGTCATAAGTTTGGATTTACATAATAAGAATTTCAGGCGGGTAAAACTGATGTTGCTGCTACCCATGAATACGATGCATCCATCTAGTGTTATCAGAGTGAATTTTGTGAGCCAGTTGATATTTACAAGGCAGTGGTGGAAGGTTATGAACAGACACCACGAGGTCAGCTGGTATTTCATATTCATTTGAATTTAATAAGATTTTAGTTCTAAAAAGGAAAAACTTTTGCATATTTTGAAGAGAAAAATAAAATTTTGTTCATCACTCATCTTTTACTCATCCTATCTGTTACTGGGTATCATCGAACTTTTTGATATCTGTTACTGGGTTTCGGAACTGTTTTCAAAATCAAGCAAATAAAAATAGAACTAACTAATTCAGAGTATCCAGAAGCAGCCAAACGTTATATGATATGAATAAAATATGACAACGTATATAAAGTACAAATTCAAAATGAAAAAAGGTTAAAAAACCAGCAAACAGCTGTTTCGGCACTCTAAAATACAAGTGCCATCATCAGTGCAATTAAAAACGAAGACAGGTTCAACCCGACTAAAACACAGTCGAGGCGAACATTGGAATGAGAGACGAGTTGTAACTCGTTTTTTACAACTCGTCTCTCATTCCAATGTTCGCCTCGACTGTGTTTTAGTCGGGTTGAACCTGTCTTCGTTTTTAATTGCACTGATGATGGCACTTGTATTTTAGAGTGCCGAAACAGCTGTTTGCTGGTTTTTTAACCTTTTTTCATTTTGAATTTGTACTTTATATACGTTGTCATATTTTATTCACTATGCAGTACAAAGTTTTCGACTACTTTTTATGTTATATGATATGTTGTTGCTTAAGGTAAATGCAGTGAAAAATGAGTTAATCTGAGAGCGATGTGTTAAGCATGTTTGTTACTGGTGCCGTTACCCTATTGTTTTTAAAACGAGCTGATGACTTCCTTTTACTCCAATTTAATGTCATTTCTCCATTATTGGCAATTTTAATGAGATTCAATAGTTTACTCTCTAAATATCGTCACCAGTGGCCAAATTGAAACCAGATTTAAAATTTAAAAAAAAAAAGTGTCGCCGAGTTGGCGACAAAACTTTTCGACCAAAAGATTAGCGAAATATAGCCAAGCGTCCGCCAAATGATAAAACCACTTGAGTTTACATCGAAATAACCAATGATTTCCCCCTGAAAAGGGGCAAAAGACCCCTTAAGAAACTCCTGAATGCATCCAAAAGGGGAGGTGCACAACGAAACCCAACTAGGAGTCTACGTACCAAATTTCAACTTCCTAGGACGTACTGTTCTTGCGTTATGTGACATACATCCGCACATACATACATAGAGACGTCACGAAAAAACTCGTTGTTATTAACTCGGGAATCGTCAAAATGGATATTTCGCGTGTCTATACGTTCTTAGGTACTTATCCACGTGTGGTTATGTCGAAAAAAAAGAAAAAAATCACTCAACATTCATTCGGAGGTGAGAAAAATGGAAATTAAGGTCAAAATTTGAGTGAAACATTTTTTGCGAATACAATACTTTCTTTTTTGAAAAAAGAAGTAAAACACATTTTTAATAACCGATAAATGTTTTTAAAGATGTATCATTTTAATCAATCATTCAGAGTATACACTCAATCTTTTGACATTAAAATCGTTCGTTTAATATCTCTATAGCTTTGTAGGCTCCTAGTACTTGCTTATGTAAACAAGTACATTTTCGCACCTGTCCCCATTTAGTTCAAATTTAAAAATCCTTCTTTCAAAAGCACTGAAGTCTGAAAAAAAAATCCTTCTGCCTCTCAATATTTTAGAGTTTTTATTTGAAAAGAATTTATCTCAATCACAATCTGCCAATTCGTCACGAAGCATTTCCACTCGAAAGCTTCTTGAGAAAATGACAATTCATAATTTGACACCTTTTCAATCACTCTGTCAACGCTTCCTCTTTTCTCAGGTTTCAAAAATCAGTCGCGTCATGATCCAAAAAGATTTTTCGAATAAAATAAGACGTCTTTTCTCTAGAAATCAAAATATTTACAAATCTATTGAGAAAGGGAACTTTTTCTAAAGAGAACCTCTCACAAGTCTCATATAACTTTTGATAACAGGAAAATAATATTTTTCTTAATATTTACATTTTTATAAATCTGAATTTATGCTTACGTTATATCATATCCAAGACATTTTCTTTATGTGTTCGAAAAAAAAAAGGATGAGCGTTTTGCTTCTGAAAATCTGAAATATTCCTCGAAAATAATAGGCACCCGATGTGCCTAATTTCTGCCAGTAGCACATCTGGCAGTGTTGCGCGTCAAAGTAAGTTTCTAAATTTAAAAACTCTTACCATCTATTTAACTTCTTCAACGCTTCCAAAAGTCGCGGGGCAATGAAATCATTTGTACTGAAGTCTTCAGATATTCCTTCGTGTAGAAATTGTGACACAAACACTTGAACTTTTTAACTTAGAAAAATTTAATTACAGCACAATAAACTACAATGTTAGTTGCAAATAAAAACTTGTTAATTTATAAACACAACATAATGAAGATATCGGCAACGAACTCTCTCGAAAATAAAATCTCAAGAATTTTGAATATTACATACTGCTATAAGAACTGCTACGAGGTGCGCGAGTCCGGCTAATTTATTTAAACTTAACTACTCAGTTCAGTTCAGTTCTTGGGCGTTTTCCACACTCCCCACCTTGAGTTCAGGGCTCGGGACTCCGGAACTCAACTTCAATGCTGTCAGGCTAGGTGATGAACTGGTGGTTGTTTCTATTAGTCACAGGTTGTCGCAACTGTCCGAGATATTCCACTCGAAATCTCGAACGGAGATCTTTTCGTATTTTCTGTGTATACGCGTGACGTTTATTTAATTTCTGATGATCCAGCACATCTAAGTCTGGAACACCGATTTCTCTAATCTCTTGCAAAAACATAGAAGGTGTAATCGGGGTAAGATCTTGAACGTCATCACTAACGTAAGTCAACGGTCGCGAATTTATGATACTCTCACAGTCGCAGAGGACTGTTAACATCTCTTCATAATCCAACGATGTTTGACCCAAAACTTTTCTTAAAATTCTCTTCAAAACTCCTACTAACCTTTCCCAAAATCCTCCCCACCAGGGAGCAGAAGGGGGGATAAAAATCCAAGCAATAGAAGAAGCGGTAGTTTCATCTTGAATCTTTTTCCAATCAATCTTGCTTAATTGGTTTTTTGCGCCAACGAAGTTCTTTCCGTTATCGGAATAGATAATTGACGGTCTGCCTCTTCTCGCGATGAATCTCCTCAACCCCAAAAGAAAGTTATCTGTAGACACTGAAGTCAACATCTCAACATGAACAGCTCTAAAAACAGCACAGGTGAAAATCAAAATCCAAACTTTTGAGTTATCTTTGAGGATCAAGGGTCCTGCTAGATCTATTCCTAGAATTTCGAAAACTGATGCATCTTTTACACGATTTTCCGGTAAAACACTTTCCTGAACTTCGGGCGGTTTAGAGTTGAATCTTCGACACACAATACAGGACTTGATTGCCTTCTTAATGGTTTTCCGGCTCTTCAAAATCCAGTACTTTTCTCGAAGCGCTGACATAAGCAGTTGTACGCCACAATGTCCTAACTCTTTATGTTTCCACCGAATGAGACTAAGGACAACCGGGTGTTCGGAGGGAAGTACAACTGGAAGCCGAAAATGCATGTCATCATCTCTAAAAAATATCTTCGTTTTCACTCGAATCAAGGCATCGTCGCCTACGATTGTATTGATCGATCTTAATCTTGCGTCAGGATTTCTTCCAAAAGCTTCTGATTGAATTTGCTTTAAAATTACTTGTTCAGCCTTTTGAAGCTCTTTACTGTCAAGAACACCAAATCGTCTATCTTTTGTGGATTTTTTACAATTTTCTACAAATCTGTAAATCCACGCGGTGATTCGTAGTAGTTTAACGTAAGAAGAATATCTGTAGTAGTATTTTCCCTTATCTTCGGAGTTAGTAGCTGTGATTATAACTTTCTTCTTTTCTGCGTTCACTACTTCCATGGCAGGCAGAAATTCGTCTTTCGGCCAATATTCGGCAGATCTCTTCAACCAGTCCGGTCCGCACAGCCATTCCGTACGCAATAGCTTTCCTAAGGTACATCCTCGGGACGGAATGTCAGCTACGTTCATTACTCCTGGTACGAATCTCCACTGTTCAATTTTTGTCAGTCTTCTGATTTCTTGAACACGATTTTCTACGAATGTTGCCCACGGGCCTTCCTTTTTTATCCAAAATAGCACATCCATAGAATCTGACCAAAAGACAGTTTTTACGGCTTCGAGACGTAAGTCGCATATGATGGTGTTTGCTAATCTAGCTCCAATCGAACAAGCTAAAAGTTCAAGACGAGGAATCGTAATCTTTTTTAAGGAAGCAACTCTAGCTCTAGCGGCAATCAAATGACAAGTTACTGGGGATCCAACCTGTTCCACTCTAAAATATATGCACGTAGCATAAGATGTCTTGCAAGCATCACAAAAAATGTGTAAAGTTATGTCTTTAAGAGTAAATGGCAATTTGGATAAACGTCGGGATATTTTTAGACTGTACAATTTTGCAATCTCATTTTTCCACTTTTCGAAACGCTTCACTAATTCATCGGGAAGCCGAGAATCCCACGAAGCTTTGATTTTCCAACATTCTTGTAAAATTATTTTGGGTATCAAAGTTATTGGGCAAGTAAAACCAATCGGATCGAAAAGTTGATGTGTAACGGAAAAAATAGTTCTTTTTGTGATTGGTCCATCTATTGTTATTTTTCTGACATCGCACGACAGCGTGTCTTCAGCGGTGTTCCACAAAAGTCCTAAAACCGACACCGGTTCACTTTTTTCCAAGTTAGCGATTTCAGGAATTAATGCATTACTCTGCCAACCTCTAAGATCAAATTTTGAGGATGATAAAAGCCTACAAGAATGTTCACGGAAACTTTCTAATTCTGCTACGCTGTCTACGCTAGCCACACAATTATCCACATAAAGAGAATCTCTAAGTTTTTGCGCAGTTTCTTTAAGTTCATCTGGGGCTTGATCGAGATGGTAAGCAAGTGTACCGGCCAGAAGAAAAGGGCTGCAACTTACGCCAAAAACGACACGAGCGTGGCGATAAATTAGTGTCTTTTCTGGATTGCCCTCTGCCCACCACAAAAAACGCAAAAAATCCCTATCGGCTGATTGCAAAGCTATCTGTAAAAAAGCTCGACGAATATCAGCATCCACCCCAAACTTTCCAATTCTGAAACGGTTCAAGATGGTAGGGATCAATTCTATCAAATTAGGCCCTTTCTCGTTGCAATCATTAAGAGATAAACCTCCTGGTAAATGAGCGGATCCGTCAAAAACTGGACGAATTCTAGTAGTCGAACTTTCCTTAACTACTGCTCTGTGTGGGAGATAATGAGAAGCAGTTTCAGTTTTATTTTCTGAAATTGGAATTTTTTCTATTATTCCCTCTGTTTCCCATTCACAAAAGACATTTTCGTAGTCCCCTAAGTTTCTTGTATATTTAAGATTTTTTACCGTATTTTTCAAACGTTTTTCTGCCAAATTTTTATGATCATTTAGCAAATGAGGATCTTTTACCCACGGTAAAGAAACAATATATCTCCCATCCTCTTGCCTTCCTATTGTATCTCTAAAATGCTTTAACGCCAATTCTTGGGCTTCTTTTTTATTTATTTCCTCACTTGGATCAAGAATTCCCAAAGAATCTAAATTCCACAAATCATTTATTTTAGCGTCATTAACATGAAGAGATAACAGTAACAGTGAATTATCTACGTTAGCTTTATTTGAGTCTTTTCCCATGAGTGTCCATCCCAACTTAGTTTTAACAGCAACTAAACCGTTCGAAAAATGTCTGATTCCATTCGCGTATAATTTATCCGCTATATCCGCTCCTAACAACATGTGTATTTCATTATTATTTTCTTCATACAAACATGTTTTACTCATTGACGATATATCACTCAAAAATATACCAGCCCGCTTCAAAATTTTAATACACTGACCTGTCTTAGCCTTCGGAATAAAAGCGCAAATTTTCTTCTGATCCATTACTTCAATTTGAAAACTATGCTTCCGATCAAGACTACTCAAGAGCACAGAATAACGATTATGCTGTTCTGTAGTTTCTATCCCTCCAAAGAGCCCATGCTTAACAATTTCAGTTCCCGAACTCTTTAACCCCATTTTATTTGCAGCAAATTCCGAAATGTAACTTTTTTGTGACCCTGAATCGACAATTACACGCAGTAAATGTTCTAAACCTTGATTTCGAATACGCACAATTAAAGTTTGCAAATAAACTTCATTCGACGAAGATTGGTTTGAGAGGACGGAATTTTCAGGAGGGACATTCTTATCTACGTTAAGTTTCTGCTTATATTTAGTAAAACACATTAAAGAAGAATGTTTTCCCTTACAATGCTTACAATTTACGTTTGCTTTACAAAACCGAGAAATATGCTTCCTAATTTCTAAACACTTGAAACACGCTCCCTTTTTCATCAGGATATTTTTCCGTTCTTCTAGCGATAAATTACTGGCAGATTCACATTCAGAACTGAAATGGGTAAATGAATCGCAAAATACGCATTTAATTTTTCTGGGATTTTCTATCTCATCGGTAGAAATCAGTTCAGACGCGGTAGCGATTTGTTTCCTTTTCTTCCTTGAATCATTTCTAACACGGTTTTCGACAGTGTTTTGCCTATGTGGCGCGAAAGTCTCGTTGGGGGAAATTTGATTTATGTTAACTGACATAATATGCATTGCTCTTTCTCGCGACATCAAAGATTTTGACAGAAAATCAAGTAAGTTTGTCAGATTTGAATGGGTATTACTTTCTAATTTGCTATATTCTAAAACTAAATCCGCAGGAAGGATTTTTAATAGCAGAGGGCATAATACACTAGTGTAATTTTCCGATGACAAACCTAATGCTTCTAAACACCGTATTTGCGTTGTACAGTTGTCATAAAATCTTCGAAATGCACGAACATCATTAGAGTCTCTAAGAGGTTGCATATTGATGATATTATTCATATGAGCACTAATTAATAAGTCAGTTTCAGCATATCGGTCCTTCAATGCTCTTATCGCGTTATCATAATTTTCAGCTGTAATTGGAAATCCTTCAACTGTGTTCATGGCAGTTCCACCTAAATATGCCTTTAGGTAGTTGAATTTGTCAACATTATTCAAAAGTTCATTTTTATGTATCGCAGATTCAAAACTGTTCCAGAATGTTAACCATTGGCTCACATCTCCGTAAAACTTCGCGATAGTCAATTTCGGAAGTTTAACTCGTATAGTACTGTTGCTGCTTGTTTCAAAGCTTCTATTTTGATTTTCGCTGATGCGACTGACTTCCAACGAATTCTGACGCATTTCATTAATTCGTTTAGTAGCTCGAAACTTCCAAACAGTCACTTTCTCGCGATATTCTTCCGAAGTTTCAATTTCTTTTTCGAGTTCGTTCGGTTCAAAATTAGCTTCTAGTTCGCTATCTACAGCGCTTAGCATTTCAAATTTTAAAGTTAATATTTCTACAAGTTCTTCCACGATGTTTGCATCCACCTCACTCTTTGCCAATTCTGTTTCTAGCTTATTTACTGCTTTTGTTACAGCAGCTCGCATTACAGCTCGCTTTTTACATAAATTTTCTACACTTTTTGACATTTTAGGTTGAATATCTTCATTTGTTTTAGACATTTCAACAAAGTTCTTAACTTTTAAATACAAATCAAATAACTTCACTGCAATCCCGGCAGGGATGCCATGTTGCGCGTCAAAGTAAGTTTCTAAATTTAAAAACTCTTACCATCTATTTAACTTCTTCAACGCTTCCAAAAGTCGCAGGGCAATGAAATCATTTGTACTGAAGTCTTCAGATATTCCTTCGTGTAGAAATTGTGACACAAACACTTGAACTTTTTAACTTAGAAAAATTTAATTACAGCACAATAAACTACAATGTTAGTTGCAAATAAAAACTTGTTAATTTATAAACACAACATAATGAAGATATCGGCAACGAACTCTCTCGAAAATAAAATCTCAAGAATTTTGAATATTACATACTGCTGTAAGAACTGCTACGAGGTGCGCGAGTCCGGCTAATTTATTTAAACTTAACTACTCAGTTCAGTTCAGTTCTTGGGCGTTTTCCACAGGCAGAAAACAGAAACTTTTCCTGCTAGAAGTTAGTAACTTTCTTGAAATTAACCTGAAATATTCCTGAAAAATTTAGTAAGGTTTCTTGTCAAGCTATAATATCCATCTGCACTTCACCCTTGTTTGATATTTAATCAGTCTGGAAGAACACTCTAATGTGAAGAAGAAACATCTAATTTTGACACTGAATATATTTTTACACTGGTAGCTAAAAATTATTTTTACGTCAATTAGAAATCTGCCTAAATGTAACTTGTAGCGATTCAAAAGGTCTTTTTCCAAAAATACTTGTTTTTAATGCAAACTGCTAGAAACAAATCTTGAATCGTTATCTTCATTTATATATATAATAGTCAAAATCACTGATCTATAAAACTCTGACATCACCTCCAATGAAATTCGCATGGATAGAAGGTGATCCTGAAAAAGTATTAATTTATCACATTTATTCTTTTTTTTATAGGGTATCAAATTCTAATCAATTCTGAACTGCACTTAATTGTTCAGATAACTGGGTGTCATCATAATCAGAGTTTGAAATGAAACAAACGTAATCAGCAATTTCACAGCATGTATTCACGCATCAATATGAGCATCGGGTGCTTTGAACTTCTTTGTTTGTGAATTTCGGCAAATGCAAATGTTAATGTTTCTATTAAAGGCATTTGTTCACCTGACTACTGGACATGACGCCATAATTTTATTTTTTCTCGAAAGCCATAGCTGTTAGAGATGCAGTTCTTTGGAATTTTTTTATGTACTCTACGCCAGGAATCTAAAGGAGCATAGCTTATCTGGTGTTGATGGGACACCCTGTGTTAAGGTTGGGAAGATAAATTTCTCCGTTTTTTCCCCCATTTACTCCGTCACGTCAAAAAGTGTTTCTATTTTCATGTAGTTTATATTTTCATTGGTCAACGGCTGATCAAGAAGCAGAAAAAATAACTTATACATGAACTTTATCAATTGACTAGCTGCGTTGGCTAGCTTGCAAGATCTACCTGAAAAATAAAAATCGTGCCATTTGACGCATGTTCAATAATCATGCTTAAACAAAACGAGGTGATGTGTGCAGTACATGACTTCTTTTTACCCCAATTTAATATCATTTCCCCATTATTGGCAATTTTAATGTGATTCAATAGTTTACTCTCTAAATATCACCAACAGTGGCCAAATTAAAACAAGAAAAAAAATCGCCAAATTTGTCGCCAAGTTGGCGACAAAACTTGGCGACCAAAAGACTGGCGATATATCGCCAAGTGTCCGCCAAATTATAACACCACTTGAGTTTACATCGAAAATAACAATAATTTCCCCCCAAAAAAGGGGAAAAGACCCCCTTTGGAGCATCCGAATGCAACCAAAAATGGAGGTGCACAACTAGACCCCACTAGGAGTCTGAGTACCAAATTTCATTTTTCTAGGACATTCCGTTCTGGAGTTATGCGGCATACATACACACATACATACATACGCACATACATACAGACGTCACAAAAAAAAAAAAAAAAAAAAAAAAAAAAACCTTGTTATAATTAACTCGGGAATCGTCAAAATAGATATTTCGCGCGTCTATACGTTTTTAGGCACTTATCCACCTGTGGTCGAGTCGGAAAAAAAAAATTAAACATTCATTCGGGGGTGAGCAAAATGGAAATTAAGGTCGATTTTTGAGTGAAAATTGTCTCGCGAATACAATACTTTCTTTTTTGTAAAAGGAAGTAAAAAAATTAATATATCTTGTCACCGTGTGGAAAAGATAAATTTTCTGACTTAATTTTAATCTAATCCCCCATGGATTATTTTTAAATTCCAAATACTCCCTATATAAAAATTAAATCATCAAAGGATCTCTGTACCGTATTAGGCGAAAATACACGAAAACTGTAGATTTGTATAATGATCATGCACACATCCATATATATATATATATATATATATATATATATATATATATATATATATATATATATAAAGAGAGAGAGAATAAAAAACTTTCAGAACAATAATAGCCTACAAAAAAGAACAAAGCTCTTTGTAATACTTGTTTCAACACTCATTCATTCATTTATTTACGTTACGTCAACTGCAGAAAACAAATACTTTGTTTGAGAAAGAAGTGTAAAGTCATCATTAAAGCGAAACAGAGGTCCCCATAAATATTTGAGAAATACTATTTCTTACTGACTGATAAATCGGCAGTCGAAGCAATCGTTTTCTACAAAAAGAAAATGTTCACGGCTGGCTTCCCCTTCACATTTCTTCTACTCACAATCTCTAGTCGCCGATCATCAGTCATTGATGTTATGATAGACGACAAGCAATGATTCACTACTTCGAAAAACAAAAGTTTTGGGGATCAATAGTTTTGCCGGATTTTTCATAGATCTCTGTTACAGAATAGTTACCAATGTTGCATAAGTTCAAATAAATAGTTACAAGGAAATAGTTTAAGAGCTTCAGAAAATAGTTCTTTCGGGGGGGCGAGGGGGTGCTAGTTTTTCCTAGTGACAGTTTACCTGAAATCTGTTGGCTCAGTAGCTGTTTATTTTATAATACACGATAAATGAATAACGTTATTAGGATCCAAACTTCATTTGATATAAATTTTTTACCGAAGGTCAATTTTTTGTGACCTGATTGTAAACAAAATATATAAATTCAAAAATAGATATGTACATTTTTTTTTCAATGAGAGATAAATATGTGCTGGGAATGAGATAAGTCATGTTGTGTATTTCTCGTTTTTTTTTCATTAATTAGTTTCTGTGCAGTTGTAGTTGGTCGTTTTATATTTTGCCATGATTTAATAACCTATGTAAATGAATCACAATATACGCATTCGTCATTGCATAGAGATAGTAGTCTATGACAAAAAAAAAAAAGTCTAAAATATTTCATTATCGAATAAATAAGTTTATTTAAACTGTACTACCCCCCCCCCCCCAAAAAAAAAAGAAGGAAACAGATAGACATATTTTAAAACTTGCATAATAAAAAGGAAGGAATGACAACTAACTGGCAACAAACCGAATGAAATCGAATCCGGAAAGTTCTTCCAAGACCCGAAGTTTCATCACATTTTGGCGTTATTGTACCTTTTCAAATTAAATCTAATGCATGGTTGGAACTGCACGAAGTTCGAGGAATGAAAGTATTTTCCGACAGAACTTAGATAACAACTTTTCTCTGAAATGTGTTTTGCTGCGAAATATATTTATTTTCAACAAACCATTTCTAAGACCAAGATTTCTAATAGCGGCTCGCTGTATCTTATCAATCACGTGACTACGTGACCATCTAGGGAAGCACGAAAATCTTGCATCCACACAGAATATCCCAACAGTCAAGTCATCTATCTTCCTACAAAACAAAAATAGTTCTTTATCATTTAAATGAATACAAATGAAAGCGTTATGTTATTTTACAGGGAAAACTCAAAACTAAAGCAAATCGGAAACTCAATAACTTAACTCATAGCACGGATATCTGCATTTTGAAGTTAGTTTTAGAGACTTGGGCTGCTTAAAGAAAAATAATATTTGCAAGCAAACTTCAATTGTTTACGTACTTGAGATTAAACATAGCTCATAGCAGAGATCTTTTGCCTGAATTTAGCGTAGCTTTAGGTTAGTAGGGCTTTGACAATTGCTCCGCAAATGATCTTTATTTGAAGAATCATAGCCTAAAAAGTTTGGTAAACTTCCACTTGTCATACAAACTTTTATAGGTTCCTCCTATTCTGTACATAGACAAACGTATCGTTAAAGTAAAAAAACCAACGTAAATAAAACATAAATTCTCAAAAAAATGCAGCAAATAACTATTTCAAGGCTCAATGTTACTACTACTTTTCATCTGTGCAAAAAGCTCACCACACAATTAGAAAGTCGCGAGAGAACTAACGTCATCCACGTGGACACCGGTACCAAATGAGCCAACTAATAGGAATTCACACGACACAATATGAATTTCAACCAATCAGAAAACAACAGGGTTGTATGATTGTCGTCCGTTGGTGTGTTTGACGTTAGTTCACTCACGACTTTCTGGTTGGGTGGTGAGCTTTTTGCACTGATGAAGAGGCTTCATTATAGGCTTGAAATAAATGTATGCTGTATTTCTTTCGGAATGTGTGCTTTATCTACTTTGGTTTTTCACATTAATCATATTGTAGCACAAAGCTTGATTGATCATTTTTTCTTTTATATACCGTAAACAATTGAAATTCTTTTTTTTTTTTAGGACATTCCAACTATCCAATTTTTTGATTTTTTGACTGGGTCAGGTTCCAATTGATTTGATTCTACACTGTATTTTAAAATTCCCTCAAAAAACGGAAAATGTACTGGCAGCAGAGTTGCCGACAATTTTCCGTTTTTTTACAGAAGTGGTGTTTTCCGTTTTTACCACGGATGCTTTCCGTTTTTTTATACTGACACTTTCCGTTTTTATTACGAATATTTTCCGTTCTCAATCGGAATAATTTCCGTTTTATGAACTGATGTTTTCAGTTTTTAATATAGATATTTTCCGTTTCATGAATGATGTTTTCAGTTTATAATATAAATATTTGCCGTTTTATGCACGTAAATTTTCAGTTTAAAAAACTATTATTTTGAAAATATAGCTGGGCAATTAAAGCATAATGAATTAACATTTGCAGATTTTAAATGCCCATATATATATTTTTCTTTTTTTTGAAAAATAGCAAAAAAAAAAAAGAAAAGAAAAGCAGTTTTATTAGAGCATTTACACGAATTTCTTCATTAACTTCCAAAAATTTGTGAAACTTCCTAAAAGTGAGGAAAAACATTTTTACTATGCAGAAACTATCTTTCTCTTTTGAAGGTATAGAGGGAAGATATAACAGTTATCTGGGAATGTATTTGTTTTGCATTTTATTATATTGAAATCTTTTATCAACAAACAATTGCAAAACATATGAAATAAACGCAAATCATACCAACTGTTTTTTTCTTTTTTAAATCAGTATTCACAAAAATACCCTCCTCTCCCCCCCCCCGGCAAAAAAAAAGTTCCTGTAGTTAACTGTGCGATGTTTTATTTAGCAATAACTGCCATAAAATTTAACTTTATCAAAACTATTTAAACTTATCAATTGTGAATAGTTAACATTGTTTTCAATAAGACAAAACATTTATTACAAGTACAAAATCATTTATTGCAAATCTTGTGCTACACAATTTTTAACATATTTGCTTGCACCAATGTCATATTAATAGTTTGCTTTGCTGCCATCATCAATACCATAGTTATTTCTGCACTTTTATATAGAGATCAAATCATAGGTACAACTGGGCCATCTTTCGACGATTCCAATTTTTCACAATTAATGTCACAAACCTAAATTAAAAGAATAAGAGTATCAATGCATTATATAAAAAAATATTTAACGCATGGACTTTTTATTGAGTAAATTACCGAGTGTCATGTTATAAACATGCAGATGAAAACATCACAATTACCTACGGTAGGATATTTGACTACAATTTTTCTCGACAACGAAGTAAGACGCTAACAGTAAGCTAAAAAAGTAGTCAACAGCACTGTGTCGAAATTTGGCGAGAAATAAGGCATCTTACTTTAGAAATAGTTAATTTGTAAAAACTCGTGCAATTTTTTTTTTTTTTTGAAATAATTTTTTTAATTAATATTTTCAATTTTACAAGTGGCAGTGTGGAGTAGTAGATATGTTAGAATTGAACGTGCCACCCAATAGCTCAAAAACGATTCTCGACTAGCTATAGTTTGGAGCGAACCTAACCTGGCAGCCAAGTAATACTGAGCTTTGGATGTGCTTTGCTTTCACAATGCTTCCAGGTTAGGTTTGCCCCAACTATAGTAAGTGTAACATTTTATTTGCTAACTCAATTTTTGTACCGAACCTCATTACTTGACTGTCAAGAAACAAAACTTATGCATGAAAAAATAATATTTTAGCAGGTTATAAGAATTGTTTCGAGCATATTAATCAGTAACTTCAAAAGAACTGTCTTGAAAGGAATCATGAATTTGTGAATCACAATAAATATAATGGAGTTGTACCTGGATGTTTTCTACTATATTCTCTCCCCCCCCCCAAAAAAAAAAAAATCATTATTTTTTTATGTTTATAATTTGTACTGTGCTTTCAATCTCTTTTTGCATTTATGTGGAAGGATGCAATAATGCACAATTCCACAAAATCGTATAAAATTGCAGCTGGTGCGAAAATAATTTTAACTACGAGAAGACAACTTTTTCAATGTATATGTTAAAGTTGAACTCAGGTCAACGAGAGCCAAGGTTAGCCCTTCTTAGTTTGGTCGCCTTAACCCCTCCCCACATAAAACTGTAAAAATTATCTCATCAAAAACAACCCTGTTGTAAAAATTTCCCCGCCAAGAAAACCTTTAACTTTTCCGCACAAAAAAGAAAACCTGCATCCTAAACCCAAAAACCCTCAGCCATAAAAAGTTATGATATCTAGTTTGCCCGCCAAGTATCTGCCAAACTATCATCCTCCCTCTTCTCCTTTTTCATCACAGCTACTTCCATTAGAACCTCTTCCCACCTTCAACTCCTCAGAAATATGGATAGATCTTTTAAATTGTTTATCTTGTTTGGCGGGAAGCTTTTTGCTCATTAAGCCATCACTTCACTTTGAAAAGCTTCCCACCAAACAAGATAAACAATTTAAAAGATCTATCCATATTTCTGAGGAGTTGAGGGTGGGAGGAGGTTCTAATGGAAGTAGCTCTGATGAAAAAGGAGAAGAGGGAGGATGATAGTTTGGCAGATACTTGGCGGGCAAACTAGATATCATAACTTTTTATGGCTGAGGGTTTTTGGGTTTAGGATGCAGGTTTTCTTTTTTGTGCGGAAAAGTTAAAAGTTTTCTTGGCGGGGAAATTTTTACAATAGGGTTGTTTTTGATGAGATATCACATCTTTTTGCATTGATATTATTACTTTGTCTGTATTTTTAGAATTGAGAACTTCAAGTTAAAAAATTTTCAATTGAAACAACGCTGTTTTGTGTTTTTCAGGAACAATAATGGCTAGCCTAATTTTACGTCAAGTTATTTTCTGACTATTAAGATTCTATGTTCATTTTGCGAGAATTGGGTGGTTTAAATTTTATTGCAATTCTTGTATCCTCTCTGTTGCAAAGAAAACTTCTTGGATAATAAAATACTATATTTTAAATTATATTTTTTTCGAGTATTTTACAACTTCGCAATAAATTCTATTACATTTTCTTTATTTGACAGATTATTCAACATTTTCATGAAGGTTTCTTTAAATGTTTTACAGCTTGAGGGCTATTTCAATCTAGCTTTTCACTTTCTTGTTTAATTACATTTTTTTTAAATCGTGGATTATTTTACGTTTTATGGGATAACTTTAATTGTTTGGTGATTTATCTTTTCTTTTATAGAAGTCTTTGTCTTGTTTAATACCTAGTTTTGTTTAAAAGTTCATTTAAAAAACGAAATAACGCATGTTATCACCAAGAAAAAGAAAAAAAAAACTAAGCCATTAAATATTTTAAATTTGAATGTGTCAGAAGATCTATACAACTTTACTCGATGTCAAATCGCGGATATCCCAAATTTGCCATAGCGAATGCGCATGTTGCGCGCGGACTAAGCTCATTAAAAGTCTTGCTTAAACTAATTGCAAAAATTTCTTCAGCTAACAAATTACTGCAAAGCACGGATATCCACACACGTATTTCATATATTTTCAATTCATTATGTGTTGTTTGTGAAAAATCCATTAATTTAGAAAATAAGCAAACCAATAAAAGAGTGATAGTTTTCGCTTTCAATTAAAAAGTTATATGTGCCGTATTCATATGCGTACAGTTTCATATAATTTGTCACGTAAAATATTGTAGTGGTTTAACCCGTTTCATGCCGACATTTAAAATTTCCTCCCTACATAAATATATCAAAACTGAAAAACAGGGGGAAGGAAATTTTGTATCGGCAAAACTTTGGGGGGGGGGGGGGAGAACAGCATTCTAATCTCATTCATTAATTTGTTTCTCTGCTTAAGTATAAACAAATAACATAGAATCTGAAAACAGAAAGCCCAATGAGCTAAGTCTGCGGGCATGCGCAGTCGCTGTGGCAAATTTGTGATATCCGCGATTTGACGTCTAGTTGCAACTGTTGGATATGTTTTAGTCTTGATTGAATTTCATTTCCTAAGACAACTTTGGAATAACTGTTAGATCTGTTCTAACCTTGCAATTGCAGTCCGAGATAAACAAACCCTATGAGCTGAGAGTAAGTACATGAAAATTTAGGAAAAATTAGTGATTTTCTAACATTACTCTGGCCCATGATGTCCCCTGGGGGTTGAATTTTTGCATATGTACTCAATGGTCCCTCCAAGAATATGTATACAAAAAATCATTAGCGTAGCCCCCCGGGGTGCTGTGATAGAACCCCGGGAAGGTACAATTTTTGATGTAAAAACGAGGGGGGAAGGGGAGGGGGTCAAATGGCACAAAAGGCACATCAGTAGGACACAAGGAATGTGTGTGCGAAATTTCAGTTTGATTCCTTCTTTCGTTTGGGCTGTAGCCCTGTCAAAGAAAGCGAAAACGTTTTTGAACAGCGATTTTATAACTTAAATACCTCCTCCCCCTGATCGTCCAAGGGATTGTATTTTGATTTACGGCGTCAGGGGCCACTAGAGATTGAATGTACCAAAAATCAACTCCGGGGGTCTTCATGGGGCTGAGATACAGAGGGGTGAAAAACCCAAAAAACCCCAACTTGTTCTGTCGTGTAATCTTGTTTTTGGTCGGTTTTTTTTTTTTCGTCTTTGGCGGTGGATTTGCTTCTGTTGGCTGCTGACGTTTGGTTTCCTTGGCGGGGCGGGACGCTCCCGCGTCCCGTGATATTATTCCAATTCTGACTGATCAGGTTGACATGGCCTCTCATCAGTGCACTGGTAAATTGAGTCCAATTTCAACTCGCATATTATACACCTGAAAAACTTTTCATGGAACTTTTTTTTTTCATAAAAAAATTATTTTTAAAACAGTAAATATAAACACATACTGAATAAATAAACGGAATAAACTAAATTAAATAATTTAAATTAAAATAAAGTTTGGCTCTCATTTTTTGAGATTTGGCTACCATTTTGTGAGGATCTGGTAGCCATTGGCTACCAATTAAAAATTTGAGTTTTGAGGTGTACGACAAGTTGTTTTAGAGCAAGACTCTTCCAGAAGTTAAGATTTTCCCCACTAACTCGGATATGTAATTTGTCGGTAGCCTACAATTTCTTTTTACCTCTTAAGAGTTCACAATTTTTGTTGAACTCTTGCATATGCATACTATATTCATTAAACATGCATATTTATGTTTCCAAATAGGGCTGAGCATTGTGGGGATTTCTACATTGTGATGCATCGCCAACCTTACATCACGATGTTATGATGCATCAAAAATGTACATTTTTTTCTTTCTTCATTTCACTTATAATTGCTTGTTTAAATTTAAAAAAAAACATATATTCTAAATGAAAAAATATAAATGCTACAAACATGTTCTAGCACCAGCAAGAAATTGTCAAAAATAAAAAAAACTGTGTGCAAGGTAACAATAAATATTAGTCTTCTGTTTTGAAATTAAAATGTACCTATTTTTTCAACACAAACAGATGCGATCTTGTGGAAGCAATATCATCTTGCATTTGGAAAGGGGTAACTCTAAGCAATAAAATTCGTGCATACAGCCTTTGTTCCTATTTTGAGATTTCATTTTGCTTTTTTTTTGTAGAGTGATTATCAGATCAACTTTGTTCATCAATATATTTTTTGCAAAAAGGTTTTTAAAAACAATTGCATTTACTACAAGTTTTGGGGAAAGGGAAAGTTGTTTATTCGTTTATGATACTTCTTTACAGACAACCCCGCTTTTAAATGTTTGGGAAGGAATGATTTTTTAATTTGCCGAATGATACTCTGAATTTTACCGAATGATAAAATACGAACATGAACACAAACGTGCATCTAATGAGAAGAGACATTAAACATCACTATTTAAAATTTTCAAAGTTTTGCAGTGAAGTGTCCAAATTTACAGAATCATCAGAAAAAATTGTCGACTTAGAACATTTTTGGTAGGTCACAGTGACCTCCCATCAGGGTGCCGCTTCCAGTGGCGTTTTGAAACAATAAAGATATTACAGCGGCAATGATCGTATACCATTGGCGCTTCGATTTGTAGTTGGTGCGGAATCAATGCATTGGTTAAGAGAAAAATTTGAAACCGATTTAACAATGCAGGATTTACACTGGTTTTTGACGATGTATCGATCCAACGCCCAGCCTTAATGCATATGTAACACAACATGTTTTATACTTACAATTTGCAGCGAACTTCCCTTTTCTGTTCACTCAGTTGCACATTTGAATTCGCGTTCCATCAATAATTCTCCGGGTCAATTTTGAAGGTTCCAGCGCTGAGAGGGTGCAAAGTGGACAGCATCTGGAATGTTAAATAAAGTGCTTAGAATAATATGATTCAAAGTTCTCAAAATAATGCTTTTTTTAATGATTGATACATTTCTTTTATATTCATTTCCTTAAAAAATTATGTATTATATTCATTAATATAGATAACATTTAAAAGTTTGAAAGAGAGGGGGAAGGGGGAGAGAATCAATATTTAAAATTGTTTTCTTGAAAACCCAAAAGCTAGATGCTTCAACTTGTTAATTGAAATCTAATCAATTGCAAGAAGCAAGTTTATACAGACATAGTTGTTATTCATAGAAATTAAAATAAGTTAATAATAAAATAAAACAGTAGTATTTTAAGTAATAAGCAATATCTTTACATTAAGCTTACATGTAGGCAGAAAATATTCTTCATTAACAATAAAACAATCAAGACTCAATGGTGTCCCATCTAACAATTACTTAGTTATTCGAAACAATTTTGTAAAATATCCTCTTAGCAAACAAAAGTTTTTAATATTAAGAGAAGTTTTTTTAATTTCAAAAACGTGTCGCGATGTTTTAAAGTTTAAACAAAGGTCTGTGGGAAATTGAATGTTTAAACTAGATAAAAACTTAATTTTAAGAAGCAATCATCGTTACAGAATTCAAAAGTATTTATTTGTAGTAAAAATGTAAACACTCACCAGCAATCGCACACAATCCCGGATGAGAAGATACCAAAAAATTCCTCTTTGGTGAGAGCTATTTCTGACCGCTACGGCATCCGCCATTGCTGCAAAATAAACAAACCGTAGCCTACGAAAGAACACTCGAAGCGTTTCTGTTAATGCCGTATTTGATCGACACAATTTGATGTTGATGGAGAAGAGGAAAACGTTCGAAAAATGTTCAGTATTTCAGTCATGGAGGCTCCATGATTTCAGTATACGTTTCCATGCACGAAATAAACAACATGCTTCGCCGCCATCACTCATTTGTTCCCATTTCTCAGTACAGTACTAAAAAACAATCTATGCTGGAGATATTCCGTTTTTTCACGGATAAAGGCTTCCTCTAACGATCGCATACGGACATGTTCTGTTAGTGCGCTAAAGTAAAAGAAAATTTCCAGTAATTCCATGAAAAGTTCCGTTTTCAATCCAGAACGGAACCTTTCTATTTATAAGGGGAAATTGTACAGTAAATTTACGGAAAAGCATTAGTAAATTTAATGAAGCAATTTTACAGTGTACTCTATGTTGAACTTATTCGCAAAAATGTGCCTTACCAGTTTGATGATCACCTTAATGAAGTGAAATTAAAGCCTCTGTGATGAATCAAGTTGCTTGCTACCTGCTCGTAACTTTGACTAAGTTGCGGATTTAGGGTGATAGCATTTTACACTGTTAGAAAGTTCCAAAACGTCTCAAATTAATTCCAGGGAACATTCCGGGATTTCGCGGCTTTTTGCCAGTTTTCTGGGAAAATCAAGCATTTTTGGGAAAACTTTTCCTGAATCGCTACAAGCTGCGATTCTCATAGGTGCAAGAAATAGTTTTAACTACCAATTTCAAAACATACTGAGCAATTTCGCTTACTCTTTTAGCTTCAGGTAAACTATGGGACTTTCAGGTTGACTGGGCTTCAAATGAGGGCAAACTGTAGTCTTTGAATACTATAGTATCGCAAGCAAATAATGTGCTAGGTATTTGCCTTTAAACCTGCGATAGCCTTGGCCTTATTTGCCCAAATGCTGTATGAGCTTTCTTGTATATCAGGATGGTGCTAAGTACAGCCCCTTGAAAAGGATAGGCTGACTTATCTGACACCTTGGTTCCAAGACAAAATTGGATCCAAGCTCGTTTCTAGTATTTATAAATACGTTATAATATTTGTTGGTTGCTATGTTGTAAAACAATTGATAATAAATTGAGTAAAATGTCACTTAAGGTGAATCTAGAAAGATAACTTAGCTCACAAATTCAACAAAAATGTATCGGGAAATGTCCACTGTAATGAACCTTATTTTCACCCCTTATTTGTTTTTAATTTGTATTAATTAAATCGTCTTCATCTACAGAATTAAATAATCAAACATCAATCAGGCAACACATCTAAAGCTTGAGCACCAGTTTTCTGAAATTAGACTTTTGTACAAGTACAATTTTTTTCGCCCGTCAATTATGGAATCAAAATGTTGGATAAGTCAGCTCCCTTTAGTGCCAAGCAACTACTATAATTGTACAAAATTTTTCGTTAAATATTCCTGATATATTTTAGAAACGCCATTTGTTTATTGGTTTGGATAATTTCCAGAATGTTAGCAGACGCTAAGTGACAAACTTGCCTGTTCTTTGCTAAATATGTTACTAAAAGTATTTAGACACATTAGCAGCCCATTAATTTCCAGAAACATATCGAAATTTTTTGCAACCTATTTCCGTCCTATCATAGCCTTGATGGGTTATTTTTGGTCAATTTACAGAGTTTCATTTTTTTTTTCTGTAAATTTAGCAGTTTTAATTCGTAGAAGTTGAGTGTTTTCTCAAAAAATGTCTTTAAATATTTTTCTGTGACACTGTATTTCATTTTTTAAAGTTTTTGTAGATTTCATGTTTTTAATTCCATAATTTTACATATACGTCCAGATAAATGATTTACCACTGATTATAATTAATTTTCAGATCAAGTTTTTAACGATCAAGTAGGATAAAATGAATTTTTATTATTACTATTACAAACAATATGTACTTTTCGTTACAAACAGCTTTTGTTTCAGCAATATTACTAAGTAATTATTGCAATTTCAGTATTATTATCCTTCTTTTTACCATGTTCAGTTTAAACTATGCACAGAATAAAGAAATGTTGTATGATACTTAGCGTAACAATTTTTTTGAATGAAAATATTAAAAACTGCATTTGTTTGAGTATTATATTTCTCCATCATTTACTTCTTCTTTGTCATGCTTAGTTTAATTCCCACCTAAAAAGAGAGATATATTGAAAAATATAAGAGTAAAATCCAGTTTTTCGAAAATTTTGGTAAAAAAAAAAACTTTGAAAATGTGCTCCGAGTTTTGGGAGTAATTCGTTTAGCCAACCTCCACATTAAATCCTTTTCGAAATGAAATCTAGAATTTCACCAGAACACGAGAAGTAATTCAAATGAAATTACTCTGAACCGGAACTCACTCCCTACCACTCAAAAGCCATTTAATATACCCGCAGGATCATAAGCCGAACAATTTCACTTTGATGCATCGGGTACTTACAAGATTAAACGCAAAGCGGAATGCCAAAACTTCCGATAGCTAATGCATCCAGTTTGGACCGATTAAAGAAGCATTACATAATGCATACTTTCAGGCATGAAGTTAGTTACGGATTCGTTTGATAAGCAATGAAACAGTTTTTTTTTTACCCGACTGCGCGTGCGCGACGCAAATGAGGGTAATGTGTTTATCAGTGCATGTATGTATGTCTGTTCCTACATGGCGTTCTACAGGCTAAACGCCTTCGCCAATTTTGGTAATTCTTACGTCAATCGATTTGTCTTAACCTTGGGAGTGTCACTAAACACATGACAGTAATCAAAAGTACCATTTCAAAAACCAGTTGCCATTTTGTCAGTTTGGGATCGGCACACGCTGGGTGTCGCAACCTACCTGCGTGCGACAAATGCAGGTAGTTTTCACAGCCTGAATTTTTTGTTTACTAAGTCTACTAATTGGGGTTTCAGTGGCCGAGTGGTCTAAGCGATTGCTTCTCCCACTTGAGGCAGTGGGTCAAGACACCTTTGCTCCGGATGTACTTCCCCTCTTTTTGATGTAAATTCGTTCGTGTGTTCTTTATATGTATTCTGTACTGTAATAAAAAATATATTATGTGTAACGAAGGCAAGACACTCAGATTGTAGTCCTCATCAAAATAAACCCGTGCAAAAAGCACCAAAAGAAAGAAAGTCTACTAATTCGATTTTCATCTCGAACATGTTGCATTTGTTTTTGCCTTGATTCAAGGGACTGAGTTTTGCGACGTGTACTTTCTCGACAGAATTTTTTAGATTTGCGAAAAAGATTTGACTGACGACGTTTTCGATTTCGCGTCATCATAACTTATACAGGCTGTTTATATAGCTGAGCTGTGATTGACATAAGTTCGCGCATTTTTGCCGAAGGTCAAGCACATGTAGCTTTAAACCGAGTTAGGTCCCTAGAAGGACTAATTATCAGTAGTTTAGACCACCGCAAGTTAATTAACAAACCTCACGATACAAAAAAACTCTCTCAATGAAATGACAAGGTTGCGAAATCTTATAATCATATATTGTTGTCTTATAATCATAATAACTAAATCAATGAAAATTAACAAAAAAGTGTAAAATAAAAAATTACTAAATAAAAACAAAGAACCCGACTGCGTAAAAACCAAAAAAACTAAAAAGAAAAATATATAAGCCCAGTAGTTTAGAATGTTATTAAGTACTACTGAATAACTACACCGTTGAAATTGTTTTATAACCGTACACAGATAAGACAAATCATAAATTCAAAAGCAGAATAGAAGGATCAACAGTCAGGGCCCATTCAAATTTTACGGGTTTCTTTGAATCAGAAAGGAATGGGCTTCGGCTGTTGATCCTTCTATTCTGCTTTTGAATTTATGATTTGTCTTATCTGTGTACGGTTATAAAACTATTTCAACGGTGTAGTTATTCAGTAGTACTTAATAACATTCTAAACTACTGGACTTATACATTTTTCTTTTTAGTTTTTTTGGTTTTAACGCAGTCGGGTTTTATGTTTTTATTTAATAATTTTTTATTCCATATGAAGAGAACTTTTATTGAACAGAAAACTTTTGTGCCTACTATAAGTTTTTTTTTTTTTTTTTTTCAATTCTAACGAAATAAAAGCAGCAGTTGATGGAACATCAGACTATAACAAAATATTTCACGTTTTAAAGGAAAAACTGGATAATTATTTTCGATATATTTATTATTAAATATCATACTTTAAGAGCAGTAGTTCTCAACTTGGATGCAATTTGGTTTTTTAAAATTGCAATAAATTTGTTAGGGGTGATAGAAAGGTGATGAGTCTTTAAAATACAAATGACTCAATAATGCCAAAAATATTAATTATCAATTAGTATTAAAATAAGAAAACCATAGTTAAGATTTTAAAAGGGCCGCGGTAGCCCGATCGGTAGAGTGTCGGATTCGGGGCCGGAGGGTCCTGAGTTCGAACCTCGATGGTCAAAGATCCACCGTCGTCATTAAAGGGGACTGGGCGACGTTAAATATGCTCGTGGTCTCAATGTCCTCCAAGTGAAAAGATACCTCTGGGGGTGCTAGCACCAGGTTGCTATTAGCTCCTGGACTAGTTCTAAATTCTCATTAACTGTTCGATCCGGTGATGGTGCTGCCATCTATCGGTATAAAAAATAATGGAGGAAAGGCACTTAGTATGCAGTCCTCGACATAAATACAGTTGTAGTCAGTAGTGACTCGGAATCGGAAATCGGAAGATTTTAAAGTGCGTAAATATATAATATGAAATGTTATGACGCGTCATACCGATGCAATGTATTATGATTACATGTTGAATATTGTATGCGATAATCTAGCTCTTCAGGTTGCACAAAAATCTGAAAGAAAAATTGTTCCTGAATAAAATTAAATGTACTCCCTCACTGATAAAGCGCTTTGTGGCTTGATTTTTTTTTCGATTCAAGCACAAGTGACTTAAGCACTTAAAATTGGCACAAATTACTATGTATTACTGTAGTATAAATTTAGAGGTTTCAGTTTACACGTTTTCGAAATTGCGGTTTCTAAATTCTCTCTTTCTCTTTGAAATACATAATTAGGAAAACATATTTGCGTCTTGTCTATTCTTCAGCAGATAAAATACAGTACAACACACAGGCACGTATGCGCCTTTTTTCAGCAGAAATGAGGCTCTACAAAGCATTAGGCAACTCAAATAAGAACACAAAAGAGGGAATTAGTAACTGACCTTTAAAGAAACAAATAAAAAAGCAACATATTTCTAGAATTGTTTTTGGCTTTTAAGAAAAGCGCTTTATATCCATGGCCATGAGTATTCCTACATTTCCGTTCCATTAAAAAGGTCTGCAAAAAAACAACGTTACCCGTTAGTTTCTTCTCCTAAACATGTGACAATCAAGCTCTACTCCTCTAATAGTTTACTCCACTTACTTATACGTGACCCAATGCTCTCAGCACTTTGTAGTGTCCAGAGGAATAAAACTGCTAAGAAACAGAATGGTGTGTAGGAAATTGGAACTTGTCTTAGAAAACTCTTTTCTCTGGGTGTGAAAACAGAAAGACATAACTCTTTTTATTTTCTTTTAGGTTCGATGCAGAGCAAAATAATGATGAGCAGTTAAACAGTTGATTAAGAAAAAAAAATTGTTTCTGATGCTTGGGCTTTTAAAATAAAATTTTTCTTTTTCTTTCAGTGAAGACGGAAAAAACAAAGAGTCTTTCATTCTTTAAAACATAATTCATAAGTAAATAGCCCATGGGGAGGGGGACAAAGTTCCCGGGATAATTTTCTGTGAGCTCTACTTAAATTTAAGTTCTTTATGGCAGTATGCACTCATAAGCATTTTGACCCGAAAAAGTCTGGTTAAATCATTCAAAGGCGTCACACTCCAGGGTCCTCCGTACCTACCACTATTTGTGGTTTAACCAGTTGGATGGGCCCTGAAGGCAGCTCTGATTTTTTAATCCAGAACACAAGCTTAGCAATCTGTAATTCAGCACCCTCAGAGGTGCTGATTCACTTGGATGACTATGAGGTCACGACATATTTAACGTGCCTTAGTCATCAGAACAGAGAGGTTCTTCGACCGGCTGGGATCGAACCCGGGAGCCTTCAGTTACGTGTCAGACGCCCTACTGATCAGACCACCGCGGCACCCCCCGCAATTACGTCCTTGTTATGGGTTCATCAGTCTGGAATAGTGAATAACCAAGATGGAGACAAATGTCATCGATTACTTTATGTACCAGTTTGTTTGTACTCTCGGCTCTAATGAGATGACATCTGCCTCCAGCTCTGTTATTCCTTATTCCAGACTGATATGGCCATAACAAGGACGAAATTGCAATCTGAAGAGGAAAGTTATCGTCCATATGCATCGGTTCCATAACTGGACTGTGAAGTTATTTCTAACACCAAAGTTTGTGCAGGACCGGAATCAGTTTTAGTACTTCCATTTGTGGACCTAACCTAATTTGTGGTAAGACCTAAAGCGCAGCGCTAAGTCGTGATGCGGGGAAAAGTTCCTTCTTTTTTCTGAAAGCAGTAAAATGCAGAGTCGTCAAGGAGCTAGAATTTCTTTATTATACAGTTGAAAATTAAAACGAACATCGATACGAAATCGAGGCTAAAGTGAACATTTTATTTGGTTTAGTTTGCTATTAAATTACATTAAATTGTTCAAGAATAATTCGTGCATTAAAATGAAAGTCTCAATAGAGACGATCCAAAATTTGTTTCCTTTTCACTAAAAAGGAAATTGAAAGCTTTAGTTTGCCTTTAAAGAAATTATTCAGTTTTTTGTGAGGTTGAAGAAGGCCAGCTGTGTAACGAAAAGAAAAAGTTAAATCTTTTGCATATTGTAATTTAAGAGAGCCTTGTCGACAACTACAATATTGCGTAGAGCAAACATTTTGGAAATGGATGAAACAGGACTCCCAACAGTTCAAAAGAGGCCAAAATGACATTAGCTGAGAGAGATAATGAGCAGGTTGGGAAAATATCATATTATGAATTACTTATTATTATTTGTATTGTTTATTGATCTTCTGTTATAAATATTTGTAATTTAGGCACAAGTTTTCTAAGCTTTACTAATAATAAAGCTGAAAATCTGTATGTCTGGATCTCCGTCTGTTATGCGTAGCGCCCTAGACCGTTCAGCCAATTTTGCACAAAATTATTTCGTAGCATAGGGGTGAGCACCTCGAAACGATTTTTTCGAAAATTTTATTTTGTTCTTTTTGCATTCCAATTTTTAAGCTAATTTTTAAGAGCGAATTATCATATCATGGACGAGCAAATTAGCATAATATAGTCGAGCAAATAACCATAACATGGACGAGCAAATTTCCATAATATAATCGAGCAAATAACCATAACATGGAAGAGCAATTTTATATAGCAAATTATCTCCGACTTTTGTTTTAGTTTAATAAGTTCATTAGAAGTTTCATTTAGATTGATCAGAGAAAAAAACAAAATAAACTTAACGCGAACATTAGCGAAACCAGGAAAAATATGGCCAAGATCGCACTTCAGGGGAGTTTTCACTTCGTTTTGAGTCAGAATTCAAAATATGAAAAAGTCTCAAATCGGGAAAGTTGGCGATTCCGGATTCGGGGCCCCATACTGTATTTGACTTGATTTTCTGTAACGAAGCTAAATGCTTTCACACTTCAATATTTAATCTTATGAATGAAATCAATTTGGGGAAATGCTTTGTATGATTATATCCAAGTTAGAGTTTTTAAATAGACTTTAAAGTTTTATTGTGAAGTAAAGAAATGTGTGTGTGTGTGGGAAGAAGTGCACTAAATTAGTACTGCAAATTACTCGAATATTGAAGTATTTAACAACACACATATAAATTTTATTCCCTGTTGGATTACGATGAAAATATTTGTTATAAACTATTTGAAATATGATCTTTGGGAGTTCATCTTAAGATTAAGCCATAAAGCAAAGTGATTTGCAGTACTGACCCGAATGAAAAAAAAGCTACAAATATTTCTGAAGTTCAACTGTACGCTGTTTCATATTTGAAGCGGCAGTTTTAATGAAAGAACTAAGAATCTAGTCTATGAGAATTTATTACATGCAAAATCTATTGAATATGTACAAATAAAATTTACTTGTTGTTATCGCTTCAGATTTGTCTATTTTGTTTGATTGCACTGCGTGTATATGTATGAATTTTTTTTCATACTTTTAGAGTATAAATGTCTTTTACATTTTCCCAACTATTTGACATTGTCAATAGTTATCTGCTATTTGCAGAAACATATTTAACTTTTATAAAATAAAACAATGCACAGTACAAGAACATTAAAATTATGCATTTCTTTTCGATTTGAAAACTCATAAATTATCTTAGAGCACAGAGAAATTCAGTAATTAAAATATATTTGTTTATGCAGTCATTTCTTCAGCAAAAAGCTGGATCTTAATAAATACATTATCGTTAAGAAAAAAAATGAATTTTTTTCCCTTCTTGAAGCAAAAAAAAACTCTTCACAATAAATCACTTACGCATTAGTAGAAAATTAAGTGATTTTTATTTCCTTTGGAACGAAATATCAAATCAAGGAAAAAAATTCGTTAGTTCTTTTTTTTTATGTACTTGAAATCTTGACAAAAGATGCTGCAGGGTGATTAACTGGAAAATGGCTAACCCTAAACCCTAAAGGTACTGTCACTCATGCTGGGTTGTTCTGATTTATGCGCTATTATTTCATTAATTTACTATTCTTGTTAGTTACTTTAAGGTAAGTGTTTGTTAGATAAATGGCTTATCGCAAGGCTCAAACCGTCAAAATTAATTATTCCCAAGGGAATACGGTTGATTTAAACTAAAAATGCTTTGACGGCTCATTCTATAATTTGTAGATCATAATGTACTTTTTTCATTTTGTTAGAAAAAAAATATGTGCGTAAAACTTATTCTCAGTCTTAAAATAGAAACTTTTTCATTTATAATAATTAACTGGAATATTTTTATGGTATGTTCATTGCTTATGTGTTCTGAAGTGTTTAAATGCTATGCTGATAATTAACTTCATGCATAGTATTTGCATCTATAGTAGAGGAAGAGTGGGTACAGTGAGACACAAAAATTCAATCACATTTTTCAATATGAAAAAACATTTAACTGGTTTTTTTTAATTATATAAAATATGTTACTGTAAAAAGTATTATACACTGTAAGAACGATTCAGAAACGTTCCTGGAAAATAATAGGCAGCTGATATGCCTAATTTCTGCCAGTAACATATCGCTCAGAAACCAGGAACGTTTTCCGATAAAATTCAGTAACCTTCCTTAAAAAAAAATCAGAAATCCTCCCATTTAAAGCCAGTTGTGTCTTCGGAACTTTAGAGTAATCAGCTTAGCACCTTCCTGATTAACCAAGACAGTTGCAAAAGCAGTATTGCAAAAATGGCCAAAGCTAAGCCAGAATTGCAAGTATTAAGCATCTCGCTTGATTGCAATTCTTGCAAAGCTACGTAGTCCATACTTATTTGCTCCCTTTGGGAGTTTAATCTGCATGGACGACCCGTAATCAAATAGAAGCCGATACACCTTATAAATACTCTTAGTTAATCTTTAAACTGGAAGCTAAAAATATTTTACAACAGAGAGAATTCTGCATTTGGAACACTTGTAGCAATTCAGGAAACTTTTTGACAATGATACTTGATATTTCCAGGAAGTGGATAAAAACCATTAAAATCCCGAAACATTACACGGAAACACTCAGGAACGTTTTGGATTTTTTTTACAGTGTATAAGTTGGTTTTGAAAAGTCTACGAATTCACGCAAAAGAAAAATAAAATGAAAACGTAATGCAATTTTCTCTCACTGTTCCCCCCGTGTGTGGGAACAGTGACACAGTAAGTGGGAACAGTTAGACACAGTAAGTGGGAACAGTTAAGCAGTAAGTGGGAGCAGTGAGACACACAATTATCGCGCTAGCGATCATTGAAAGCGTCAAGATTGACATGAAAACATATGGATGCTATTTGCCGTTCGGTTTTTAAACTGAGTTACGGGGTTGATCAAGTACCATTTCAAACAAAAAAATGTCAGAATCGGATTTCCTCTTCAGGTATTACGATGTACATTATGAACCCGTGGCTGTAGGTTGTGAAAACTTAGATAACACTCTCAATATAGTACCATTCAAACAAAGAAATATTATCAATACGGTTTATCTAATATAAAAAAATAAGGTTAAAATAAAATAAAATAAAATAGGAGCTGCGATGCAAAACACACGCACACACACGCGTCGCAATTATATTACAATTCCTTCATGTGTCGGGGTTAAAAACTAAAGTTATATACATTAAATACAAAATCGAAAGAAATAAGCCATTCCATTTTTTATACTGGAATAATTAAATATAAGAATAATGAATAAAAAAAATTATTTTATTTATTAAATTGTAAACGCATTTGCCATAAAACAACATTATCTCTTAAACCAACTTTGATAAACTTTTAGAAGAATGAAGCTCAAAGCAATGATTTAATGATTTATTTTTTTTTCTCTCTCCAAATTTGGTAAATTAAAAAAAAAAAAAAAAAGAAGAATCTCTCTCGGGCTAAAATACGTATCAAAATGATATGCATTAATTTTTTTTCTGGATGCTATGGGAAACACGAAAAAATAAAGCCAATCACAGATACCAAGTTCCGCATGTCACCAAAAAAAGACTCAGGAAGAAAAATTTAAATTTCTTTTGCAAGTCTTTATATTACTAAAGCCAATTTTAAGTGTTTTACTTGGTAACAAATAGAATGGTAACAACGAAAATCATTTAGCTTTCTCTGATTTTGTGCAAGCAGTTAAATTGCTATAAAAGCGTGTGAAAATCTTGGGATAGCATTTAAAATTTATTAGGAAAACAAAATAATTCTAGTTGAAAATAACGTTTAAGTTATAATTGAATCCAATTTTTTAAATGTGCGAAACTATTTCACTACCGAAATTGCGAAAGAATGCTATTTCAGTTTTTAATTAATATTACCGGTAATTCCTGCAAAGAAGAAACTTATTTAGCTACAACGCCACAAACAGACACACACACGTACACAGACACGTCAAACCTATAACCACCTTCCTTTTTGCATTTGGGTTAAAAATAAACAGGAATTCCTGTCTTCTACTAAAACAAAGAGCTCGTTCTATGCATGGCGAAATATTTCTGGCAATCATCCTATTCTAATTAAATCAAAGATAGAAACTGGAGCTATGATTAAGAGAACAATTTTCCAGGAAGCGCAGTAGCGGAAATAAAGTTAAGTTCCTCTTTCAGAACAAAAGCTTCCCGTTTTACCAGCTATAGATGCATAATTTCTAATAGCGGCCGTAGAATAAGTAATCTGCAGTCGAATCAATTAAATTTATTTGCCATTATGCTTATTAATTGAAAGATGCAGGAAGTTCAAAGTAACGGCTCAGTTCGGGAGTTAGAAAAATTAAGTTCATGAAAATTAAAAAAGGTTTTTGTCTAAAAAAATATTGCAAGATCTTAAGTCGAGGGTCACAAAGAAAAAAGTCGATGTTTCAAGTTACACCTTCTAATATTTTTCCTTCTAGGTCAAAATAATTGTAAAAAAAAAAAAAAGTTTCATACAATTTGAACAACGGCAACCCGTGCCGACTTGCTCCCGAAAGTGTAAACCATCTCTGTGTACTACGCCGAATAAAAAAACCTTTTAGAAGTTCGAAAGCTCATTTTGATTAACGTTGCCCCTATAGCCCCACATGCAGCACAAAAATATTTATCCAAATTAAAAAAATATTTAGGTGTCTATCAGGTGGCCTAAAGAAATGATTTTCTTCAAAAATAGGCTTCTTCGATTTATCTTTTAAAAAATTACATATACGTTTCAATAAAATATCAAGTTAAAAAATTCCCAGCGAACACGTTTTCAAATCAACATTTTCAAATGAATAATTTAAAAAATAATATATTTAAAATGAAAAATGTAATTTAAACTTGAAAAAATCAATATTTTGTGTACTATGTACTCTATTAATGGAGACTCAATTATTGCAAGAGAGCAAAAAGTTATATTTAGCGCTAATCAGCAAGTTTACTGTTTATATTTTTCTTCTTAAAATATATTTCACATTTTTATGAAAATCAATTTTTTTAAGAAAAGTACGAATTTTAGGCCTCCTGGACTTAACTATTTTTTTTTAATTTGGATTAATATTTTGGTTTTACATATGCGGTTACAGGAGCAACGTTTTATCAACATGAAATTTCAGAATTCAAACAAACAAATTCGATTCGGCCTAGTGCACACATTTTCAGGCTCAAGTCGGCACGGGTTTCCGTTTCTCAAATTATTTGAAACTTGTTTCACAATTAATATTGTAATCATTTTGTTATACATTAAAAAGTGTCTGAAAATATAAGTACAACAATTCTGATGTATTTTAAGATACGTTTAATCTATCAAACGTAGGTGGCGTTTGTACCGCATGATAACCCCCAAAAGAGTAGAGAGGAAGGGACGTCTAAAAGGTATTTAATAGCTTCCAAAAAATATGTGTAGTGAAATCTGGATATATTTTAATTTACTCCAGCAAATGTTTAAAAGATATTTATCACGCATCATAGCTCAGAAAAAAAATGTTTTCTTGCCTTTTTTTTGAATTTATTATCCGTTCAGACAAAAAATTCCTTTCGATTTTACCAGAATATCTAACGCCAATTTTTATAACATCTTAATTTGTTTATTATTATTTTATTTTATTTTGAAACATTTAGAACTGTGTGGGGTGATATAAAATGGTTTTGATTAGATGCGTGGACAACCGTTTCGCTTTTGTTTATAAGGTGGGAAAAGAGATACAAAATAGCCAGCGCAATTCCAACGAGTTTATTGTAAAGTAAACACTTAATTTGCCGAATTTTCCCCTCTTTTACCAATTTCTGTAAGATTAGTAAGAAGGGATTTGACAGTAATCCACTCTTATATTTGAGTGTGTGGATAAACAGAAGAAAATTTGGTCAGCATTTTTTTTTTTTTTTTTAACTCTTTCATTTACCTTTAGTGCATTGCTTAATCCTTCGACAATTATTATTATTTTTTCTTTCATTATTTTACAATTATTCCATATTCTATATCATCCTTTATTTTAATTACTAATTTTTAATCATATTTAAGATCAAATGTAAGGTAGTGATAAACAAACGGATGTAAGTAATAAAATTAAAAATTTGGAGATAACTAGTACAAGTAGTAGATAAATTTCTCATTTGTCTTGGGGCAAAATAAAGATAGTACTAATAGTCCTGGTAGGTGTTGCTATACAGCATGATTTAGAAAACGAAATCATAAAAACCTACCTAAGACCGCAACTTTAAACGCGTTTTACTCGAAACTTGAAAATGTCGACTTACATCCCTTTGTTTCTCACTGCGTTATATGTTTTTTGATTAAAACAAATGTTTGAATTTTTTTCTGTTTGTTTCTTTTCATCTGCTTTTTCCCCCCATGCAGATATCTTTTTTTTTTGAAATGAGCAACCACGTTAAATTTCCTATATTTATGGTAAGAGCAATTTATTTTATAATACACAGCATATAGTATAAAATCGATCATCAATGGTGACATCATGCGCAAAAGTACTGTTTTTAAATATCCTATATGCGAACAGTTTAATTAAATTTTTATTAGTTTATGATTTGAATCACGAGAAAATTATTTTCCGAAATGGGTTTCTTTCATTGTTCTCTTTTCATAAGAAACATTTTTAAGAAATGTAAGGCAACCCCACTATGCAAAAAGGTGAATCATCAAGCCATCGGCAGCAGCTAAGTAATCTTCGTAAATTACCTAAAAACCACGTATATCCTTTGGAACAATTATTGATCAAAAAAAAAAATATTACATATGAGTTCAAAAAGAACCTCGCTCTGAGAACAATTCAAAAGTATTGGAAAGTTAATACAACATACTGTAAAAAAAGTGATTATTTCCGTGTAACTTTTCGGAATTTCGCAGTTTTTTATGACTTCTTGAGAAAATCAAGTATCTTTGTCATAAAGTCTCCTGAATTGCTACAAGTTGCTCGTATGCACACTTCTCACTGTCATGAAAAATGTTTTTATCTTCAGTTTAAAGATTAATTGAGCGTATTTATTAAGTGTATTGGTATCAGCTCAATCGCGGCCAGTCCAGGTTAACTAAACTCCAGAAGGAAGTAAATAAATTTCTGAATACCGTAATTTTGCAAGAGTTGCAGGCAAATTAGATTCATGTCTCTTGCTTGCAAATCTGTCTTATCTTTGGCCAAGTTTACAATGATACTTTTAGTGCTTAAAAGCAGTAAACTGCCAAGGCTAAACTTTCTTTGAAGCTTTCAAACACAACACTGCCTTTAACCGGAGAGATTACTGAATTATACAGAAAGATTCCAGGATAATTTCAGGAAGGTTACTGAATTTTAGCTGAAAACGCTTCTGTTTTTGCAAGATATGTTACTTGAAGAAATTGGGTGCATCAGCTGCCCATTATTTTCCAGGAACGTTTCTAAATTTTTACAGTGCATCACGAGTGATAAAATGGTCCAAACATAAACGGGTGGCTGAGTTTAGGTTCGTCATTGGCCACCTGAACCGTTTTCGCAATATTTCAAGTCCTTTATTCAGCCTTTGTGATCTATGATGGGTCATAGATGGCATAACCATTTTGTCATGTACCCTGCTGTACGCAAACGCTGTCTTGTGAACAGATACCGGGAGGTCAAGAACCTTTTAGATTCATAGACCATTACTACTGCTGCTTTTTTATTTGTTTCTGTATTTGTTTATTTGTTTTTTTTTTCATTAATTTAATTGGTTGTCTGTAATTGTAGTTGTTTTACAATCGACTCATTAGAAAATAAAACATAAATCAAAATTAAATGTTTCCTGTTAATTCTTTTTATGTTTGTTTTGAGTGTAATCGTTGTATGTAATGCCGTTTAAATACAACTAGTACATACAATAAAATGCTTTCAAAATAAATAGTAAAAGCAAACAATAACGAAACCTAATTAAAAAGAAAAAAACATACAATCGATGAGAGAAAATTAAAAAGTATTTAAAAAGAATCCTCGAAAAAACTCGTGCTGGAATTTTCTGCAATTCAAACTAAAATAAAGAGATAAAAAATCCACTTATAAGAACACATAATAATTTTTCTATTTAACAGCAAAAAGACGTGCTGCGATAACATATTTTTTTGCTTCCCCATCGACCTTAATTAAAGATAATTAATGTATTCGTTAATCTCTACTTCTACTGACAGTTAATAATCGTCCATTCTTCACTGTACGTGCCGAATGCACGATGCACGAAAAACCAATAACTGCACGCAAGAACTCAACTGCCAGGTGAGCATTAGTGTTACACCACCCTTTATCCGCGTCTTCCTTCGGACATACCTTTTGAAAGTTTTGCCACGTGCCAAGCTATCGTGACAAAAACCGATGACGGCCCAAACACTGGTTCATATTTTAGGATATCCACTTTGTACGTGACTGGGGTCTAGAATGTTTATTAGGGATGTAGATCCAGATCATATTTGTCATGCATCGCAGATTTCTATGTCCAGCTAGAGATTTGGTTCTATATTGCTCGAACTGTGAACATTTGCTGCTCAATATAAATAAATGTTTTATTTGTTTTGTGAGATATAAAAGGATTTGATAGCAATAATATAAATCACAATTTAAGAAGAATGCAGCCTAAAATGAGGACCACAAATAGTATGGACATAAATCTTTTTTTCCATGTGAGATTGCCGTGTGCAGGTAACGGGTAGTAAAAATTTTTCAGTTTTCATTCTTTTGTGTTTTTGTCATCTATTGTACGTTATCTTTACTGTACAAGATCGCTTATTTGGTTTCCTCTGAAAAAAAGGCGCGAAAAAACCTCCTAATTTCAACATTTTTCTATTGATAGTGTTGAACCCACCACATATTTGTTCAAATATCTCGAAGGTCATTTCTGCAGCTACTGCCGTTAACCTGCACACGGCAGAAGAATTCTCTGACTTTATTTCAATCGACTCACAAATGCCCAATTTATTGCAAATTAAGCATAATGTTAAGCTTTTTTTATTAATTTTAAACATGATTTGATGTTATCGTTATTTTTTCTTTGATCTACATCGGTGGTGCCCAACTTGTATTACCCGAGGGCCGCACTAAGACACGTATAATGTTAAAATATATTTTTAAATAATTTTTACAGATAACATGGTAAAACTCAGAGAAGGAAAGAAAATTACAAACCAAGAACTCTGGTGTTATCAGTTTCTATGTGTTTTTAAGAAACAAATGTCTAAATATTTCGCTTCAAAATTGCAGCTATCATTCGTAATACCGAATAATCACTGTCTCTAGTTTTAGAAGTTTCCAGAATATAGTTTTTGATTCGTAACATTGAGCATAACCGCGCTACGTGGATCTACTTCGCGGGTCACATGTGGCCCGTAAGTTGGGAAACCCCGTTCTAAATCAAGAACATTTCTTGAAATTATTTGTAAAATAATAGTACATGGAGGAAAAACGTTACAAAATGCTTTTCAGCCGATGACATTAACCAAGGAAACCCTTGAAAAACTTCATTGATTTGAACAATACCCCAAAATTCACTTATCTATGCTTACTGAAGTTTAGCTTTGAAATTAATTTGTTGACTTTGTTAACAATAAACTAATAATAATTGTTTTGTCAACGATTAAAAAAATCGTACAACCAACCTGCGACAGCTCAAGTTTTATAACAGCTAATGAAATAATATACCTACAAACTTAAAATCTTGAGGTTGAGGATCACTATCATTTTCGCCTAACACTATTTTTACTTAAAACATTTAATAACATTAAATCATTAATATCATGACAGTGTTACCAATATACTACAAACCTTGTCGCGTGACAGCCTTATATTGAATTTCAACCATCATTTGTTTAAAAGGAGTATTTTAACTAGTTAATATTACAATCACATTCATACCAGAAGTAGCTATTTACAATGTTTCATTCACCAGACATGGTATTCATACTAGAGTCTCAATTGAATTAAGCTATACAATGTAAGTTGGAAGAAGATACTCTGTTGATCAATCTTCATTATCGCACATTATGTTTGTAAGGATATTTCAGTGACTCAAATTTGGTAACTATTCCTCTTTGCCTGATTAAGTTACTCTCAGAAATTTGGTGAAATGTGAAATTGTATTATACCAAAGCGGGAAAATATGCGCGAATGCTTGGATCTCGAGGAAAGTATTTCTTGAGAAAACACGTTTATGATTTGGTTGGATTTATATACTGCCATTATTTTTTTTAAATTATTTATTTTTAAAATATTGCGCAAATAAAGAAATGCAGTGTCGAAAAGTTATTATATATGTACTATCAAAATACAACTGTGTAAGAGATATCCAGCAAATTAGAAATTTTCTCAGACAGGAATGCCTATAATCGTATTGTGAATAACGATGAAGAGTCATTAATACTCTTGAATCATTTCACCATCAACCGAAACAATTAAAAGCTCAAAACGGAATTAGTTTTAAGGTAAAAAAACTTACTTTTCAGACACAAACTGATATTTGCAACAAATCTCCTCTCTTCGAAGATTTAAAAAAAAAAAATAATAATTTATCGTTTTTACTGTAAAAAAAAACAATGAACAAAAAAGAAAGATAATAAAAGGATGAACAAAACTTATAGCTTTGGAAAAAAAATATTAACGTTCCTTACAATGATATTAATACTACTGGGAAATATGTTTTTTTTTTCAATAATTAAGATATGAACCAACACATATTATGTCGATAAAAAAGAACAGACATCTGTGGCGTAGCGTATACGACTCTTTATATAAGAATTTTTACGAACACTTAAACAATGAACTCAAAAAATTCAAATTGTTTCCAAAACGATTTTTAGAGGCTAAAAATAATTCTATATTCGAGTGAGATTTTTTTCCTTTCTACTCCATATTAGTAACAGTATGAAACTTCATGCAATCTAATGCCCCCTACCCACCCCTAAACCCCCCCCCCCCCCCCAAAAAAAAAGAAGTACAATTTAATTTGAGCATTTAACATAGAACAGGAGAAATATTACTACACAATAAATATACGGGGATTATATATTTTTTCTGAAAGATTAACTAGCAGTTTTAGCTTATCTTATCATTCATAGGGCTACGTGACCACGCGGAGGGGCACGAAAGCTTCATAACTACACGCGAGATAACAACTGTCAGAGAGCATGTCTCTCATAAAGGAAACACATTTTCCTTTACTTACAATAAAACAAAGTAACAGATGAAAAAAAAGGTTTTAAAACGGATAAAAATAAAAATAGCATTTTAACACATTTAGAGACTAACACACCTCTGCAAAAGCTGACATCCCTGAAAACTAATATTAGATGCGTCCATTTCCGCCTGTTAACCGTATATTTACCTTTCCATCTAATTGTTGGTCAAACTGTATTTCATTGTTGATTAATTGGGAATATTAATTCAGGCTGTACAAATTTTATATTTAAGATACAACCTTTTTCTTAAGTTTTTTCCTCCAAAAAATATTGATTTTTTTTTTCAAAACTAAAAAGAGTGCAAAATATTAAAGAGATAAAATCTTAAAAGTAACACTGATTATAGAACTCTTAGCTTAGCAAAGCCAAGCCATGCTCTCAAACTACAGTACTCCAGAAAACACCACATGAAAAATATAATAATAAAACTTAAATTTAACATTTTCCGCAGATCTGTTCCTTGGATATTCTACTATAAGTATGCAATAAAATTAATATTTTTTGACAACGAATAATAAGTTTAACGTAAATTTTATCAACATCTTAGTGATGAACTGTCCAGACCAATTTATTCTTCTTATATACCAACAGGAATAAAGAAACCATATAACTTGATTGTAATTTCCAAAACTAAAGGCCTAAATACTTTCTATTATCTCAATTATATTGTTCTCACTATTATTGTCTCAATATTAATTATTAAAAATTGCTGCGTGTTAGCGTTTTTCTTTTTGAGTGTAACGTACCAGGACTACTCGTGGTATAGACTGGGTAACGTAAAATCTGCTACAGCTTTGCTACATTGCCACTGTTTTGCATCGCTGGGAATGAACATGCTGGCCTGCTTACTAAAAAAAAAAAGAGCTCTCGTTGACCTAAAACCCAATAAAATTTCTATTTTGATTTTATTGAAGCTTTTTACCGACAGGACATTCTCATATATTTTATAGCCAACGATCGAGTAACGCTGCTGACGTCATCAACTATGAAACTCATGCCACGGAATGATAATTTGAAAATATGTTTTGGTAATGTTTAACATGCAGGGAAAGGCTTTATTGTGACAGGGATGAAATGGATCCAATCACTTAACTGTTTTACTGGTAAGACTGTGTCATTTCAGGGGAATCAAGAAACAAAAAAAAAAGGTCAACGATGAACGCTATCTACTAAAGTTTAGGGTTTATCCACTAGAATTAGGGCTAAAATTTCAACTATCAAAATATCACCAAACAGGCAATGGCGTTGTTCAAATGTAGAAGCAATTTTCACCCGTTATATCTTGAAGGGCGATTTTATAGTTTAAATATAATTTTAAGGGACAGTTTTTATAAGAGTCAGGCAGGTCAGATACATGCCATTTTTGATTTCGCTAAAAAATGTACAGTGGTTTCTTTGAGTGATTTTAGAAGACACATATTTTTTCTTTTCTTCCAAAAAAAATTCTGTGGGTCACAAAAATTCCGAAAGTTAGTCACAACTTAGGATTTTTCTCAAATCGACATTTTTTAATATTCTATTATCTCTGCGCATTGAGCATCCAAATGTAATCTTTGTGATTACAACATATTTAGTGTCTCAAATGAAATTTATCGTACATTTTATGGCTGACCTTCAGAGGGCCCTTTCAGGAGTGGCTAAACTGTGCCGAGGAAGGTGAAAATGTGTCATGTTTGAGGCATCCTGGTTCCATGCACTGAGGTTCAACCGTAGTTTTTGAGAGCAATTTGTGTAGTGATATATATAAATTATTAAATAGGCTCATTAAATGCGTGGTTAATGCTCACTGCTGCCAAAAATGGCAGTTTTTGTATCGAAAATTGCGAAAAAGTGCAGTTTTCATGGGCCTTTATCTCAGTGCACCGAGAGTCAGTGTAGAACTGGATACCTGCATTTCAACCTAGAGTATGTGTATTTTCACAAACAAGTGACAGAACTATATGCAAATTCTTTTCAAGAACACAATACGTATTTCAAAACAGTAAAATGAACTATTCACTTTTCAATTTAGTCAACATATCCGGTTTTAAACTTTCCTCCTGGGACTTCCAGATACTGTTTAAAAAGCTAGTATGATCAAAAACTTACCATAAAAGAGTTATAAACTTGCAAATAAACTGATTATGCTTATTCGCATACTTTATAATATGATAACTAGAAGCAAAGTGAAAGAAAAACATGAAACTATGATAAAAAATGTACTTTTTAGGGGCCTGTATCTCAGTGCACTGAGGGTTAATATAAAACGTGATGCCTACATTTTAAACTAGAGTGAATGTCTTTTCACAAACAAGTGACATAACTATGGGCAATGTTTGCAGTCTCGTAAAAAGCACTACAAAATGAGGAAATTGCATAAGAGTTAACTTTGTGTAATATGATAACTGGAAGCAAAGAGGAAAAAAAAACGGTTATTATTGCGGTAAAAAGGGGCCTCCGTGACTCTGTGGTAGAAGCTTCGTGTTCTAAGCTGGAGTTTGTGGGTTCGATTCTTGTCGGTGCCCTGGGTGTTATTTCCTTCTCTTGTATTGTACATCTTTCCTGTGTATGTCCGGAGACAATGCGCCTGGCACGCAGTCCTCTATGTATGAGAAGCTGTTTAGCTTCTAAATAAGAAAATAAATAAATTGCTGTAAAACATAAGTTATTTGTAACACTTTTTTTTGAAGATGTTTTAGGTATATTTTTAATTATTAAGGTTAATTATTAATCATTAAGGTAGCTTTTTTTCGTTTATACTGTACATTAAAGTTCGTTGACATTCGTTTAGGCTGTACATTGTAGTGAAAAAAAATATTTTCTTTCACTAAACTACAATGATAGCAAACAATTACTAAGTCATATTGAATTACTTATGGTAACAGCAATATTATAACATTATAAAAAAGGGGTTAGTTGCCTAACTGACTAGTGGGAGAGTAAAAAATTACAAGGCAAAGCATTGTAGCTTGCGTACAACTAACTAGATGTGTCATTACTCTTATGCAATTTTCTCATAATGAAGGGCATTTTACGAGCATTACTAGTTTTTAAACAGTATCTGTGTCCCTGGAGGAAAGTTTAAACCCGGATATGTTGACTAAATTGAAAACTGAATAGTTCATTTTACTGTTTTGAAATACGTATTGTGTTCTTGAAAAGAATTTGCCCATAGTTCTGTCACTTGTTTGTGAAAATACACATACTCTAATTTGAAATTCAGGTATCGAGTTCTACACTGACCCTCGGTGCACTGAGATAAAGGCCCATGAAAACTGCACTTTTTCGCATTTTTCGATACAAAAACTGCCATTTTTTGCATCGCAGAGAGAGAACTATGCAACTAATGAGGATATTAAATAATTTATGAGTATTCTTACACAAATTACGTACAAAAACCATGGTTGAGAATGAATTCAGGGAACCATTGGTCCTCAAACAAGGCACTTTTTCATGTATTTAGACAAAGTTTGGCGTCCCCTGAAAGGCTGCACTGAAAGTCAACTGCAAAATTTACGATATATTTCAATTTAGGTACTAAATGTCAGATTGTCAACACAAGAATTTTTTTTGCTGATGCTTAATACACAGAAATAACCGGATTTTAAAAAACGCTGATTTGGAAAAACCTCTCCGTCGGGCTCCACTTTACGAATTTTTACAGGTCCCCAAAACTTTTTTTGGAGGAAAAGAAAAAATACGTGTCTTCTAAAATCTTTAAAAGAATCCATCATAAAAATTTGAGCGAAATCAAAAATGGTGTCTATTCGAAAACCCCATTTCTGTCCGGTTCTTATAAAAATTCGCTCTTAAACAGGAGGCTCAGAATATATCAAAGGGACCCTTCTTTTTTACTTTAAGCCCCCAGAAAGGCAACTGTGGCTACTTTTAGACAGTTAAGGGGGTATGATTGTCTGAAATGCCGTCTCTACAAAACTGGAATTTCCGATTATCAGCGACTCGGGCCAGGCTATGATCGCTGAGCATTTGTACGTGTGGAGGTGAAGAATTTAGTTGTGATATTGAAAACTATTGGAGAGCACCTGCACTGATGGTATAAGAACTATTTTTAGTGTGTGACATTTTCAAAATAAATTGCCTTTCTTTTATTGTACAACCACAGCATTTGCCGTGTGCACTGCATTGAGTGAATTTAGTTCTGCTATTGAAAAGTATTGGAGAACATCTGCTCTGATCGTAGAAGAGCTATTTTTTGTGTAGCATTTGCAAAATGAATCGTATTTCTTTCATTGTACAACCACATCATTTGGAAGTGTGCACTACGCTGAGTGAACTTAGTTCTGCTATTGAAAAGTATTAGAGAGCACCTGCACTGATGGTATAAGAGCTAATTTGAGTGTGTGAGATTTCAAAATAAATAGTATTTCTTTTATTGTACAACGACAGAATTTGGACGGGTGCACTGCGCTGAGTGAATTTAGTTCTGCTATTGAAAAGTATTGGAGAGCATCTGCGCTGATGGTATAAGAGCTGTGTTTAATGCAGCATTTTCAAAATAAATTGTATTTCTTTTATTGTACAGCCACAGCTGAAAAGAACATGTCTACTTCCAACCCTACTAAACACTATTTAATAATATAAAATGTAGTAAAACTGAAACTAGTAACTACCTCTCTTAAACTTTCGAGCTAAAAATCTTGCAGTAATAAGATAAAATAATCATAAATATAAATATACAAAATGCAGAAACTACCTTTCTGAAACACAAAGTGAAAAATACTGTATTTAGTTTCTTTAATTTAACTTCATGAGTTATACCTGCCTTTTAAAAATCTGTAAAATAAGAGAATTCGCTTTTTTGGCAAATGTAAATCTGGACTGGATTACATTTCGCTGCACTTTTATGACTCTGTGTCACTGTACTTCATTTAGAAAACATTCAAAATTAAAATGCTTATTTTTATTTCAAAATATATCAAGTAGAAAAATAACGGCGTGAAAGTATATGTTGCTGCCCGAAACTAATTGAATATTTATCGTAAGTTTCATAAAATGAAATTGCAGTTTCCATTATTCGAAGCCAATTTACTTCGCCCAACCTGCATATTAAATCCTTTTGGAAATGAAACCTAGAATTTCGCCGTAACAAGGGAAATAATTCAAATGAAATTACTCTAGTTCTGAGTTTCTCACTGGAAACCACTCAAAAGCCATTTAATACTGGCAGGATCATAAGCTGAACAATTTCTCTTTGATCCATCGGGCACTTACAAGATTAAAAGTTGAGCGCAATGTCGGAACTTCCGATATCTAATATCATCCACTTTAAAAATATTTAGGAAGCATTCCATGCATTTTTAAAGATGAGGTAAGTTAAAAGATTTATTTGATAACTTATAATATATCCTTCCCAGATCCAAAACCAACTTCAAATGATAATTTTTTTAAACTTTTGTAATTGAGGGAATGAAAAGTAGTGTCTTTTTTTTCCTTCAAACGAATGCATTTTTAAGGGTTGTTGCTTTTTATTAACGCTGTAATTACCCTCGTTATCAACAACCTTTTGCCATGTTGTGCAATTCCAGATGCATAAACTAATGGTGTTTTAGCAAACTATCCAGATATGGCATTTTGGATACTAGACAAATTTTTAGTTTTTTTTTTTTTTTTTTTGCATCGGAATTAAGGGAAATCAAATGGTACAATGTCAAGCGGTTGTGGTGGCGCATCATACCACAGCTGATTCATTTTTTTAAGGGTTCAACTTGATCAGTGAGGTTTGCAGTACCATATTTCAGAATCAATACTTTTCTGCTGATATCACTGGTAATATTATTGGCATAAAATGCACCAACTGATTTCTCGTTCTTCTAATCGCTGAAATGAGACAAAAACTCAAAAATTTGGCTTGTATCTAAAATGCCATTTCCAGATATTTCGCTTCTAAAATGGATTGATTTTTATCTGTCCAAGATTGAAAATTAGCAAAATACATGGCAAAAGAGTGATTATAAGGAGAGAATTGACATTGTTAATTAAAAACGAAAACTTTTGAAATTGATTCGTTTGTGAAAAAACGATACTATAATTTCTGGACCAACTAACATTAAGTGTATTCAGTAAATTACCGCCCAATAGCCAGGGCTAAAGCAGAAATACATGAAATACACTGCCAGCTCAGTCATTTCCAGCCGAGGACTGCAGTTTCGTGCTTATTAGCACTCATCAGCCCGGCATAGGAAAGTGACTGAGCTGGAGATGGAAAAAACACAATGCTAATAAGCACGAAACTGCAGTCCTCGGCTGGAAATGACTGAGCTGGCGGTGTATTTCATGTAACATTATGTGGTTCTGAGTACATAAAAAGTACAGATTTTTTTTTTAAATTATCTTAAATTTTAACTTTTAGAAAATTACCATCTTTCGGAAGAGCGACACTAAATTTACAGTGTCATTAATCAAAAAAGTAAGATTTCAGCGTAAAACTGAGAATTTACATGAAAAAAATCGATCTTAAGGAATTTTGCAGCATGTTTTTTAATTTTATACTACATAATTCGACTATAGGATTTCTTATGAGTGATGTTTTGTGTCCCTTACTAGCGACGCCAGGACTGAAGAGAAGATTTTTTAAATGAAAAAAAAAAAAAACTATCTAAAAGGTGTATCAATAAAAAAAATGCGGATTTTAAGGAATTCAGTTTCATGGTTAAAAATTTTTTGCTATAAGTTTGACTTTAACATTCACACGTTTTGTTGATCTCAGCCGCTATTTTTTTTTTCCCCTTTCTTTTTCTGAGACTTGTTTAGCGTCTTCTACGGCGTCCCCTGGTGATGGCGGAGTAGAGGAGAAGAGGTTTGAAATAAAAACAAGAAGTTCCTCCAGGAACTAAACGAGCCTACTTTCCAGTATACCAATATCGACTTTGTAGTATTTGATCAATATTCTCAAAATTAGCTAAAATCGCAAGATATTTCAAACATAACTTTTGAATGCTTTAAACTGATTTCTAGAAATAAAATATGCCATCCTCATTTGAAGAAATATTAGCGTAAAAAATAAATAAACGAACAATTAAGATATTAGCACATTTTAAACGTAGCAGCTAATATATTGTTTTCCATTAAAAAAATCTTCAATCTCTTTCAAAAAGAAAAACAAAACAATGAAAAATAATAAGCTCATTAAAATAAATGTATTCTGTCAAACAAAAAAAAAAAAAAAAAAAGAAGAAGAAAGAGAACCTTTTCGTTTTTCCCCTGTTGCCATTTTTTTAAACAAATGAGTAAATGTTATTTTAAAATAATTTTCAAAAAAATAACAAAAGAAATAATTGTCATTATCAAAAAAAAAAAATCGTCTGTGCATATCTTTATGCAGAAACATAAAGAACTCCGAATTTCTCCGACAAACACTTTAAAACTTTCGCGAGAAAATAAAAACTAATCTTACCGACAATAATTATTTCAAACTAAAAACTATGACTGCGGAGTCGGAGTCGGAGTAAATCTCATTCTGGGGTAAAGGAGTCAAATTCGGGAGTCGAAGGTTTTTAATTCAAAGTCTCGGAGTTGGAGTCGGTCATTTTCCCTTAAAGTCCGCAACTCAGCGATTGTTTGCTGAGTCGGAGTCGGACTCTTTTTTGACAAAATGGTCGGAGTCGAAGACTTTAAATTTCCAAAAGTCAGTGTCATTCATTTTTCCTATGTGTCTAAATTTTTGCCAAAGCTGCGGAGTCAGAGTTGGAGTCGTCGAGCCGGAGTTCGACTAATTTTCAAGTAGAAAAGTCGGATTCGAAGTCGAATGCCCTAAATTCTAGGAATCGGGGTCGGGAGTTGTTCATCAAGAGCTATTTCCAACGAAATTTGTTTGAAGTAAATCTGCCTTTAAGTTAGGGAACTATATTAGCTTTTAGTTTTGCCGTAGGCAATAATGCAAAAGGATTTGTACTTCTCAAAATGGAACGGAACATTGTTCAAATTAAAAATATATTTTCTATACATGCTCTTCAAAAAATTTTTAATACGAAGTCTGTTTGAAGCAAATTCACCTCTAAGTTCGGCATTTATGTTTGCCTTGAATTTCCCCGTAGGCGCAAATGTTAAGTTTTTTTTGAACTGTTCAAAATCGAACGAAAAATTTTTCAAATCAAAAAAATGAAAAATGGGAATGAGGTGTCCTCGCCGAGATTTTTCGAACGAAACAAAATTGTTTGAATCGGACTATTCACTCAAAGGATATTAGGGGGGAGGGACAGACAACCCAACGGAACGACAGACATTTTTCCCCATCTCAATACCCTACTTTCCAATTTTTAGTTTTTCAATATTTATTTTTGACTTTTTCGTTTTTGTTTTTGTTTTTCGCGATATTTTTAAGATGCATTAAGCCTTATTTTATGCTTTTTTTTCTTCTTTCTCTGACTTCTACTGGGAAAGTAGACTAAAAAGGAAACTGGGCTAAAGGTGTATGAAGTCGAGCGCATTGAAATTCCGAGAATCGTTTACCTTCGAGTCTATTCATGACAAGGGACGGAGTCAGAGTCGGAGTAGCAGTGTAAAAAACAATTCGGAAACGTTCCTGGAAAATAATGGGCAGCTGATTTGCGCTAAATGTCAGAAACCTTTTTAAAATTATCTCTGAAACTTTGTAAAGAATTTGGAAGCGTCCTCGTCTAATCCCAGTTACGGTTTTAGAAAAATTGCAAAGCTGCAGTATTACAGACATAACTGATTCGAACCTTTAGTGATTTACTAAGAACGCTCCAAGAGCCAAAGTTAAGACGGCATTACAAATTCTTGACTTGCACAGCTACAACTATTCCAAAGACTTATTCAATCTCACTGGGAGACTAAACCAACTGCAAACAAATTAAAGAAAATACAATTAATTAATACTCTCGGTTAATTTTAAAACTGGTGGCTAAAAACATTTTTCACTACAGTGAAAACTCTGCGTTCGTGCAACTTCTAGAAATTCGGAAAATTTTCATGCAAAGATACTTGATATTTCGGGAAAATAGATGCAAACCCGTGAAAACCCGAAACGTTAAACGGAAATAATCATTAAAGTTTCAATTTTTTTTTACTGTAAGGGGAGTTAGACTTGAACTGAATAAAGCTACAAGATTTGAAACCAAAGGCCCTAAAATTCCAGGAATCAGAGTCCGACAACACAGCCATGGTAAAACATTTTGCTCTTTCAGTTCATTTCATTTTGATTCCAACACATTTTTATCTGACTTGTGTCAATGTCAAGTCTACGAGAGAAGGTATTTAGGTTTTTGTGAATACCTTCTTTCCCAATTCTTGAAACTAAAAACTGGGAACATATTCAAAATGTGCACTTTTTTTCAACATTTTAGTATTTTCTAATGTATTTGATAACGTTACTTTTTTTTAAACTTTTCAAATAATGCCGTAAAAGTAGCTAAAAAAAACTTTTCTTGCATACATGTTTTTCATCCAGATCTTTTACCTGTAATATTTGTTTAAAGCCAATCCGTCTTTAAGCTCAGGATCTATGTTTATATTAAACTTCCACGTAGACACTAACGTTAAGTTTTTTATAATTTCAAAATTGAACGAAAAATTGTTCTAATCAAAAAGCTAATAATGGGAAAAAATGTCCTTGTCGAGATCTTTTGAACAATGTGCTTTAAAACGTTTTTTAATACCATTTATTTCTCTGCCCAAATGTATATATTTATTTCTTTAAAAAAATGATCAAATCGAATTATTAACTTAAAAATTATTTGGGGGACAGACAGACAGAGAGACAGCATACAAACCGACACACACACACATTTTCTTCATCTCAAAACCCTACTTACCAGTTTTTAATTAATCTATATTTATTTATTTATCTTATTTATTTATTTATTTAGTTTTGCTTTAGCGATACTTTTAGGAAACATTAAGCCTTCTTTCATGATCTTTCCTTTTCCGTTTACTTTTTGGGAAAGTAGGCTAATGAACGAAGCCTGAACCAAATAAGTGTTTAGAAAAAAATTCTGAGAAATATTTTGAAAACTGTTTCAGAAAATGTGTTTTAAAGTTTTCTAAAAAATCGACAAGTGTACGTATTCAAAAAGAAAGATCATTTCATGATTTTAGTCAAATATGTTACATTCAGAAAATAGACTCACTAGCTGCCTGTAATTTTTAAAGCACGTTCCTGAATTCACTTTGCAGTGTAAGATCGTCAATTATTTTGAAAAAACAAAAAAAAAATAGATATAATTACATATGAGGAAGTGAGCAGGAAAGGGACGTAAATGGCAAAATTAAGAATTTGGAGATAACCACTACAAATAGTAGGTGAACCTCTCCTTTGTCTTAAGGCAAGAGATAGTACTACACTGTAAAAACGATTCAGAAACGTTCCTGGAAAATAATAGGCAGCTGATGTGCCCAATTTCTGATAGTAACATATCTTGGAAAAACCAGGAACGTTTTCCCCTGGAAGTCAGTAACCTTTCTGAAATTAACCTTAAAACTTTCTGCAGAAGTGAGAAATCTCCCCTGTTAAAGCTATTCATGACTCTAGAACCTTCTAGAAAAAATAAATAGGTTTAATGTTATTGATTAGAACCTTCCCGATTTACCAAGAAGACTCCATAAAAATCAGAGCGACCACGGCCAAAGCTATGCAAGAAGGAACTAAGCATATCTCTTGCCTGCAATTCCAGCCTTACAAAGCTGTAACTATCCCTTGACTTTTTCGCTCTCATTGAGAGCTTAGTCAATCTGGACAGACCGTAATCAATCTTAGGCCGATACACTGAATAAACACGTTCATTCAATCTTTAAACTGGTTGCTAAAAATATTTTCCACAACAGTGAAAGTCTGCACGCGTGCAACTTGTAGCGATTCAGGAAACTTTTTGTGAAGATACTTGTTTTTACGGGGAAATAGGTGAAAACGTGTAAAATCCCGAGACGTTCCACGGAAATAACCAGTAAGGTTTCGGATTTTTTTTACAATGTAGTAGCCCTGATAGGTGCTGCCGTATAGCATGATTTAGGAAAAAAAATCAATGAAAGTCTACCTGAGATCTTATTTTTAAACGTGTTTTACTCAAAACTTGAAAATGACCACTTACATCCCCTTGTTTTTCACTGCCTCATATGTAATAATAAATGCAGAACATGAACAGGAAATTGAAACAGCCACTTTTTAAAACGCCACTTGAAATTTACACCCAATCACAGTTGCACACTGAAAAAATTCGGAACGTTACTGATAATGTCCGTGGTACGTTTCTGGAATCCGCAGGTTTTTATCCACTTTCTGGTAAAATCAAGTATCTTTGTCTAAAAGTTTCCCGAATTTCTACTAGTTGAACGGATGCGAACTTCTCACTGTTGTGAAAAATATTTTTATTTACCAGTTCAATGATTAACTGAGCTTATTTATTTACTATGTCAGTTTTAACCCTGCTCTGGCCCCTCGAGATTAACTGAACTCCCATTGAGAGCGGAAACGTCACTGGATTCCGTAGCTATACAATAATTTCAGGCAAGTTAAATTCTTAATACTTGTTTGCAATTCTGTGTTGGATTATCCATGTTCGGAATAATGCTCTTGAAGCTTTCTTGATAAATCTGGATTGTGACAAGCTATGAAGCTTAAGTTTTCTTCCGAGACACGACTGACTTTAACCGCGGAGAGTTCTGAGTTCTTCAGAATAATTTCCAGAAGGTTACTTTATTTTAGCGGAAAACATTCCTGTTTCTTGCAAGAAATTGGGCACAGTAGATTCCCATTATTTTCCAGGAATGTTTCTAAATTGTTTTTATAGTGAGAGAAGATATGAATTGAAGATTCGCGAATTTCCTCTTCTATATCAAGTATTAAGGTGTAATGATAAACGAACAGTCCCTGCGAAAATGCAGGACCTTGCTTTATTTGAACTGATAAATAAGGGATTAACGACATTAATGCTGACCCTTCTCGTGTACCGATGTACACACACATTTTTAATGCAAATGTCGTTCAAACGAATTCTATAAAGGCATCAATGAATAGAGCATTAAATTGATTGTTAAAGGAATTTTAATTTCCTTTGAGACGGCGGAAAAGTTACATAAAAGGCTGAGTTGTTTCGTAGGCGAGAAGGAATTGATTAAATGAATTTCCCCATATTTAAATGTACACTTCTAAAGTCAAAAGTCTTACGTAATAAAGACATAAAAGGATTTGTTGGTTGAATTAGGATATTTATTGCGTTGGGTGATTTACCGTAAAAGCTTTTCACCTAGAATATTTAACTGATTAGATAAAACGAAAAAAAAAAAAATAGAAACGCCAAGCAAATTTAGGAAAAAAATGCCAACCGATTTTAAAACAAGAAATGTTATCAAAATCGAAAAAAAGGCGAGATTTATAAACATTTTCAAATTTATAAATCATCGAAAAAACTACTATACTGTTAAAAATTAAGGTTAAATTTTTTACTAAGATGGCGGTTAAAACATGAAAATTAAGGAGAGTACATCACTTTTTGGTTTCGTTTAAATAATTTTAACCAGGCGATTCCATTTTGTCCATTGAAAATATATTTTTTAACAGCAAAATCTGTTTGAGCTGCACATTTAATTCTTATATTATTTGGACTACATTCAGAACCAGGCAATTTTTCTTTTATAATCTTACCAAAACAACATGTTATTATTATTATTTTTATTATTATTATTTTATTAGCACTAGTATTTTTTTGAGTTAATATCATCACATTTTTCAGTCTAAATCTACTAGAATTCTTCCGAAAGCTTTTATGAGTTAAGAAAGTTATTTTCATATGATAATTTTTTAGTGATTTACTTGCAATTTACTGAATAGTTTTGCTCCTAAATACAACATTACAACAACACATTCATCGCAAGTCTTAATAAGGTGTAGCTCATGAAATTTTGTATCAAAATTGATAAAAAAGAAACTATATGATCTCCAAAAATGATAATAAAGAAAATATATGATATAGAAAAATGGAAATAAAGAAAATGTATCATATAGAAAAAATAATGATAAAAATTTAAAAAAGTGTGTTTGCGATGTTTAAATTTAGATGTTCAGATTAAAAATTTTTTGACATTAAGCTGGGATATTAAGATTTATATGTAATTCGTGCAGCATGAGCCTTAGAATGTAAAACAGATAATTCTTCATCGTTCATCACTTTCGAAGTATCAGTTTGCTCATGAAAAAGATCAGTATGTTTAAAATTATATTTCATTCTTTCATTGCTGCAAATTTAAGTCCTTTATACTTTTCAATGAGCTAAAATATATTGAAATAGAAACTTCGTTGACTTAATTCACAAACAGTATTTTTTATTTTTGTATATTTTACATCTACGCACTTCAGGTAATGCATGCTGAATCTAAGAGCTTTTGGTAAGATTTTTTCCAAAAAGAAAGAACATCTTCAGAGTTGCAGTGTACTGAATTTTACGGTACGTTGAAAAGCATTAGTGTTATATTATAAGATAGGATAACAGGTTTAAAATGTCGATACTTTTTCTTTTATTTTTTGGATGCAAAAAGCTAATTTTTTTTCATTCGGGTATTTTTAAATATTCATCATTGTATAAGCTGGTTTAATTTTTTTCTCAGTGGTGAACAGTTGACATGAATCGTCATAATCGATAGAAAATGCAAATGCATAGCCAAAGCGTTTTATCTCATTTCAAGAAGCATTTGCTGTTTTTTTTTTTTTTTAAAGCTTTCGGGGTTTCTTCAAATAAGATAAAGAGGGAGACCCCTGGATTGATACTCAGTAGAAAAATCTGCTTAATACAGGTGCTTTAATAGTAGATTTGAACTTAAAACAAGGTTTTTGTAGTAAGGAACATGATTTTAGTTAATTAAAAAGAATATAACAGCACAGAACGAGAAAAGTAACGATTGGTAGGTTTACACTGTAAAAATATTCCGAAACGCTACTGATTATTTCCGTGGAACGTTGCGAGATTTCACGGGTTTTTCCCTATTTCCCCGTAAAATCAAGTATCTTTGCAAAACAGTTTCCTGAATCACTACAAGTTGCAGGAATGCTGACCTTTCACTATTGTAAAAAAAAGTTTTTAGTTTACAGATTAACTAAGTTTATTTATCAAGTGTGTCGGTCTGTAGTTTGGTGTGGTTTCGTTGTTCAGGTTGACTAAGCTCCCAATCAGAGCTACTAAGTCTGTCCAGGCTGACCAAGTTGCTAATGACAGCTATTAAGTCTCTGGATAACTGCAGTCTTTGCAACGAAGATGTCTGGTTTTTACCAGCAATTCTGCCCTAGCGCTTTGCCCTTTGATGCTTCTGGAGCTTTCTTAATAACTTTAGAAGGTTCTAACCAGTTGTATTAACCCTCCCGAATTTCTCTTAAAGGCCCTAAACTGTCTTTAACCGAGGATATCTCCATGATCTTCAGAAAGATTCAATGATAATTTCTGGAAGGTTACTGATTTTTAGCGGGAAACTTTCCTGGTTTTTGCAAGATATTTTACTGGTAGAAATTGGTCACATCAGCTGCCCAATATTTCTCAGGAACGTTTATGAATCGTATAGAAGTCTACCATCTTATTCACAACCTTGTTAAATAGAACTCTTTGATTGTATTCTTGTACCGTCTTTAGTTTTATGTATCTCTATATTATGTACACAAGAAATTTGTTTCAAGAAGAAGGAATATGTTTTTATTTTACCTCTTTCCTCTAAAAGGTCAAAGCTAACTTCGGTACAATTAATTTATTTTTAATTGCTCTCATGACAGTTAGAAATGTATTTAATACTATTTTATTTAAGATGTAGGGGAATGTGGGGAAAAGTGAAATAGATAAAATGACTTCGATTTTTTTTAAATGAAAAAATTGGAAATTTGTTTTTTAAATTACAGTATGTAAAGAAGGAACAACGTATTTTAAAATAAAACTTGCTTTGAAACATTATTTATTATTTTTCGTGGAAAATTTGTGCCTTCAAAAAAAAGTGAACAATTTACAATTTCATTTTTTATGGATCAATTATTGAAAATAAATGTTTTGCTAAAGAAATATTTTCAATTCTATAGTAAAAATATTTTTGATTAAAGGAATGCGTGAACAAAAGGATGATTAAATAAATGAAAAATACTAAAACTTTTTACTAAAAAGAAATTATTGATTATTTAATATTTAAGGGTAAAATAAGTGAATAAAATAGTAATGAATAAGAAAACAAGAGAATGAATGAATAAATAAATAGAGGAATGCAATTAAGTTAGTTAATAAATGAATATGTAAGTGCTCCCGTAAATGATGGAATGAGTAAACGAAACGTACTATTTTACTTTGCCCCTTCCACTTTGCCCCGCATGCACTTGACTATTTGTGCAAAGCGTTTGAAAAATAACTTAGCATTCACTAAATATATATTGCATTGAATATTAGTATGTCTCAATAAGTAATTAAAATGTTATTGACAAGAACTTTATTAATTCAAAAAAAAAAAAGACTTACAGCAAAGTATTAGTTATAGTATAAGTTTTTAATAACTTCTTGCGTTATCATTTGCTTTGTAACAGGTAATGTCTTTCTGACTCTAATTGATTACCATCTACATTGTTACCATATGATTAAAATATGACGAGATGGGTGTGATGAAGCAGGGTTAATATTTCACTCTTACTTAATTTAATATTTCACCCTACTTAATTTTCTGAAGAACGACTGAATTTACCGTAAAAAAAATTCATGACCCTGTGGATTCTTCTAACATCTAAAAAATAAAATTATTAACTTTATATTATGCTAATATATGCTCAACCGTTTCACATAAAGGAACTTTGGTTTTAAATATTGTAAATCATTCCTGTGTCAAAAAAGCACACTTTGATCAACTACTGTTTTGATTTGAATACCCAATAAAAATAGGTGTATTTCATGTACTTGGTTACTATGTAGAGAATTTTGTGGCAATGCGAAATGGTGAAATATTTACTCTGCTTTTAGCTCGACCTGCCTAGTAATGTTTTATCTATGTAGTAACACATTTATCTATGTAGTAACATCTATTTCCGCCAAGAAAAAAATACTTCTATAAATCAAAGAATATGGTAAAACAAGCAATTTTCAGAAATTGATGCTCATATTGTAACATTTTGCAGTAAGACAAAAACTATTTTTGCTATTATTAAATGATAAAGTTATTAATATTTTACATTCTAAATTTTAACTGAGACCCTCTAATATTCGGTGCAGTATTTGTATAATATTAAGTTTATTTGTATTTCAAATACTTTGTTGGAAAAGTGGATGGGACACAGTGAAACAGTCCGTTTCATTTACTTATTAAATATTTTATAAATTCACTCACGTATTCATCAATAAGTTGTTTTATTTACATTCTTTCATTTTAAAAATCCCTTATTTATTCATTCATTCACTTATTTTCTTATTCATTCACTATTTGATTCATTCATTTAATTTTTCTCATCTATTACGGTTTTATCTACACTGTAAAAAAATTCCGAAACGCCACTGAGTATTTCCGTGAAACGTTCCGGGATTTCGATGGTTTTTATCCACTTCTTGGAAAGATCAAGTATCATTGTCAAAAAGTCTCTTGAATCGCTACAAGTTAACCGGATAAAGACTTTTCTCTGTTGTGAAAAATATTTTTAGCTCCCAGTTTAAAGATTAACTGAGAGTATTTATAAAGTGTATCGGCTTCAGTTTGATTAGGCTCGTCCAGACTGATTAAGCTCTCAAAGGGAGCGAATAAGTCTGTGGGCTACGTAGCTTTGCAAGAATTACAATCAAGTGAAATGCTTGATACTTACTTGCAGATCTGGCTTAGCTTTGGCCATGCTTGCGATATTGCTTTTGGATCTTCCTTGATAAATTGGGAATGTTCCAAGCTGTTATATTATCCCTACCTAAAATTATTTTTAAGTTCCAGAGACACGGCTGGCTTTAAACGGGAAGATTTCTGGATTTTTCAGGATAATTTCAGGAAGGTAACTAAATTTTGGCAGAAAACTTTCCTGGTTTTTGCGAGATATGTTACTGGCAGAAATTGGGCCTATTATCAACTGCCTATTGTTTTTCAGAAATGTTTCAGAATCGTTTTTACAGTGTATTATTTATTCGTTTATTGTTTCATTTTATTTTAACTTTTTCATTCATTATTTTGTTTACTCATTTATTTAAGCAAAACTATCTTAAACAATCGAACTAAAAATATCTCTTTGGAGAAATATTTTATTTTTCGCTTTGTCCCATTAAAAAATAAGTAAAATATTCCGACCTTTTTTTAAAGAAACAAATTTACTGACAAAAACAATAAACAATGTTTCAATTCAGGTTCTATTATAAAATATATTGTTCTTTCTTTATGTACCGCAATTTTTAAAACGAATTTCCACTTTGTTAATTTTGAAAAAAAGTAAATAATCTTAAGTCTTACCCTTTGTCCCACATTCCCCTATACCATTAGGCCTAGTTTATTATTATGGTTTAAATTTAAAGAGATATTTATCTATGTTTTTTTTCTTACTATGGGTAGGTATAGAAAAAAAATAAGTGCATTTCTCGTCTTTGATTATTTATGCAAATTAGATTGAATAATATTGTTTTAGGTTGGATTGAAGGACATATTTATGTTACTCTTTTAGCTATGAGTAGTGAGCTAATAAGAGAAAAGAACTAATTTTCGTTACCAAGCAAAAATGGAAAAAAAAAATCTGAATTGATTACATATATTTCGTATTGCATTGTAGAGTTATATCTTATATCTTGCAATGCAGTACCGAAATTAAGTATCAATTTATTCCTTGTATTAAATAAATAAAGCAGCTGATATATTTATTTTAACTCTATTTTATTACACCAAAATTTAAAAAAAAAATGGTATTGATTCCAACAGTTTTCCTATAACGTAGCAATACATTTTCCAAGGCAATAAACAGTTCTGCTTGGAAAGAAGCAAAGTAATTATTTAGTAACTGACAATGAAAACACATTTTATTTCTTTTTGTACAGCTCTATGTCTTAGGAAAAAGCTTCGTGTACCCATGAATGAAGGTTCTATGCAATTTTCTTTAATAAGAAAACGTAAAACACAAAATCAGAAACAATGGTAGCCTCTTTCTTTCCTATTTAACATGTGGCAATCCGGTTCTACTCAGCTAATAGTTTCTTCGCCTACCTGTACGTGACTCAATATTCTCAGCAGACCGTAATGTCCAAAGGAATTACATTGAATAGTTAAGAAACAGGACTGTGTGTTAGAAACTTGTGGGGAATTCTTTTAGCTATGTGTGGATATTAAAATAAAAGAAGAAACATAATATTGTTTTTGAAAGGAAATCAGAAAATTCGTCTGAAACTAAAGAAGCTTATTTTCTCGTGTGCCAGCATCAAGACTGAAACCTAAATATGTATGTGGTAGCATTGTGTTTCTTTCTCTTCTCTTTTCCCTCAGTTTCAAATGATTAATAGCACAAAAAATACTCAGTGTGAACAAACGTTAGGTATGAAATTAAGTTCATGTATTTTGTTTGTTAATTGTCATGTTTCTCAAAATGCAATCAATTTTCTTTTTTATATATATATATATATATATATATATATATATATATATATATATATATATATATATATATATATATATATATATATATATATATATATATATATATATATATGTGGGGGGGGGGTATAATAAAAAAAGATAAAGAAAAAATATTCTACATTTTAACCAGCGCAAAATGCAGCTTAAGCATTAAATATAATTTTTATAAATGTTAAGGTGTTATATATGCATCAGGTTTGCGCAAATGAAAGTGTACGCATAAACAATTAAAGGATTTAGTTCAAGTCGACATTTAACAGCAAAAACAGATTAACTTTGAAAAGCAAAAAGTGGGTTATAAAATCGACGGAGTGTAGGAGCATTGCTTATATTACTGTATTTGCAGGTTTTTAAAGAGGTTAGTATCATACAAGCCAGCAAGAAAGATTTATAAAAGTCAATTTTTAACAGGTTTCGGTATTTCACAAGAGCGTACGTACATAATACGAGTACAGTTTAAAAGTAAAACTGTACAAAAAAATATATCCCTTCTAAATTGTTCAACTCGGCCATCGCGAAACAAGCCAATTGAAACTAATGTTGCAAGTTATTTTTCGACTATTTTTCTCTTCGTTTTCTTCGGTATCAAAGAGCTTTACTTTAATTTCCTGAGGTATAGAAATTTTTAAAGAATGGAATTCACAAACTTGACGGACAAGATAAAAGTGTAACTTATGCTAGTAAAGACTACAAATTATTAAATGCAAATTTTTGTATCGCTTTTCTTTTATGAGCAATCACAATTGCTTACAGTTCTCACTTGACAGTTTTGAATTCCTATGTTTTTATTTTCCTCAGCCTTCCTCTGCAGCACCACCGTCGACCGGCCGGTCGCCTGCTCTTCTTGCGAAAACCGTCTCCCGGTTGCGTCACTTGCTTGCCTACACTTACACATACAACTACACTCACACACATACACCTACACATACACACACGCATACATACAGACACCTACACATATACACACACAAACACACATACCCAACTACCTACACACACACATAAACACACATGCCTACACACACATACACATACACACACAAACACACACGCCTACATGCACACACTCGTGATTGAGAAAAACATAATTTGAATTCAAGATGTCAAAGTTCAAATTATCTTTTTTTCTTCTTTTTTCTGTTAAAATCTTAGCAAGGAGACAGTTGATTGACACAAGCAACAAAACCTAATCCCAAGCGTACCCTGTGCACTTGACGCAATGCTGTAATTTATGCAGTGTCACCTCATTAATTTTACAATTCCAGTTAGCAACATTGGAGAGAAGTGAGGGTAAGACAAATGGGCCTTTGTAACGACCTCCCATCGTCGGAATTAATTATACCCAGTGGAATATGGACGACTTAATTTGAAGTGGTATGTCGTCTCAATCTGCAATTGGTTCGTAATTACAACACTGATTGTTTCTTTGGAGAAAACTTAAACCTCGTTCCGATTGTTTGTGTATTATCTATTTGTCAAGAAGTTAAGGAAAAATGCTAAGATCTTTAATATTTTCATCAATGTATCAATAGAACATAACGTTTAAATTTAACATTTTAAGTAAATTCATTCAGCAGCTATTGAACTGTTTGTTTTGCTTTTATTTATCATTGCAACAGTCCATGCGAAGTGTATAATCAATTAGTGATACATGTGAGTACTTAACGTAAATTTTGTTATTTATGATTACTATTATTATTTTAATTTTCAGAGTCACTAAGCACGTACGTTATTAACGTCAGTCAGGGCAAACTAAGGCCCCTATAAAGAGCCGGTGCATATTCTTTAGATGAGCCATTTTGGATATGAGCGCGTGTTAGAGCTTGGCTTTCCTGGCAAGTTGTCGCGTTTGGTGATTTTTCACTACTAGCAATTGTTAGCAACTCGTGAGTTCTTTATTAAATTAAGAATTATTTTTGGCCAGTTTGACAAAACCCGAAACTTTTCGCTGGAAACCTTAGCTCCGCAACAATGAAAAATCCGATTCAAAATGGCTAAACCTAAGCTGATGCGACAGACTATTTATATAGCGGTAATATAGGCCTAATGGATACATTTTTCAGGGAAATATTTTTTTCTTCGTTGCTACAATCTGCACATGTTAAGCATATGAAAACATGTTCACTTCTTTTTTTTACTTTTACTTACATCCCTGAAATTCAAGTTCACGGAGATGAGAAATCACAATAATCAAACTGAAATTTTAAAGCAAAGTTCATCTTTCTTTCGACAAAAATCTCACAACTTTAACTATGACTAAAAATAAACAAGGGCCATAAATAAATGCTCCCTCGTATCATCTTTACTAATAATAAAGCTGAAAGTCTCACTGTCCGGAGGATGTCTGTAGGATGTCCGGATGTCTGGATCTCTGTGACGCGCATAGCGCCTAGACCGTTTGGCCGATTTGCATGAAATTTGGCACAAAATTAGTTTGTAGCATGGGGGTATGCACCTAGAAGCGATTTTTCGAAAATTCAATGTGGTTATTTTTCTATTCCAATTTTAAGAGCAAAAATATCATAAGATGGACGAGTAAATTACGAAATTATCATAACGTGGAACCGTAACATGGGCACAAGCCAATTGGCTAGATACGAAATTATCATAAAGTGGAACCGTAACATCGGTACAAGGCAATTGGCGAGAAAATTCACCATACATTATTTGTAAATATACAGGCGAACCAAACCTTTAAATTTTTCTATTACGGGCAAAGCCGTGCGGATACCACTAGTGTAAAATAAAATTTGATGTCTTTACTGCCACGTGTTATTGAAGAATGGCATTAGTTTAGGTAACGGAGGTGAGAATTTATTGTGAGACATGACACTTTATCCTACTAAAACAAACTAAAACACTATATTAAAAAAATAAATATACTTAAACAATCAGTATTTCAGACACTTGCGAAAGCAATAATAAATAAATAAGTATATACTCTTAATTAAACAAGTTATTAAGCAACAAAAACAGTCACACCAGGTGTGTGACAAGCCATGGAGGTGAGAACTCACATGTTGTGAGCCAAAAATATATTGAAACAAAAATTATTTTTAAAAAATATTGGCAGGTTTAAACAGATATATTTTTGATAAAATTAAAAAGCATTGTTAAATGAATTTTTCCTTAAAGTTTTTTTTTTTTTGTAAAAAGCGTACGACCGAAAAGTTACATTTTTTGAAGAATGACCCATATAAGCTTTAGTAGTTTCAAAAATATGATTTTGTGTTGAATTTAAATTGTGACATTTAAATTTCATAAATTTTTGAAGTGTAACAAATAATAATAAAGGTTAGGAATCCTTTTTCCAAGCATAATCGATGGCCAAACATCAGATTTACAATTGTATAATTTTTAAATTTAGTTATTTAGATTCTTCTACAACTTAAACAGTATCATGAATAAACGTTTATTTAAAACAAAATTTGAATGCTCAGAGATGTAAGTGCTTAATGTAAAAATGCTAACGCATAATGTACGCAAAATACGGAGCTCAAAGATCTGCAAGTGCTAAGTAAATTTTCAAATGCTTAAGCATAATGTAATGAATAGTAATGGAAATTATTAACTTGCATCAAAAATGGTTCCAACCGGACCAAAACAGTTACAGATAAAAATTCTGAAATTGACATCAATGTTTCCTTATAGTTTCTGCGTAGCTTCGCAGAATTTGGCACACGTGATGAAATACGTTACAATTTCGTAGCACAAAGTTCTTTCAGATAAGTTTATGAATGAGGGGATAGAAAAAAATTTAACAAAATTTGCAGTAAAAATACAGCTTTTTTTATTGTATATACATACAGTATATAGTACCACCATCCAATCTTTATCGAGCCATCCTTGTTGCAGCAAAGAAAGCAATGATTTCACAAGTGTTCCCAAATGTGCCCAAATATGCTTTCAAATGTGTTGATGAACCATCTGCTGTCTGGATTCGTGTGTTGGCACTCGAGGTTCGGTATCCAGAACACATTCGGAACACTTTTGAAACATTTTCCTTCTGACTGAGCATATTTCAGAACACGTCGTAGTGCACATTCACATATTAGGACCACTTTTTCTGAAGCCAAGTGCTCCAAATTGTGCAGGTTTGTTTGCAGTGTAGCAATTCAAGAAACTTTTTGACAAATATATCTGATTTTATAAGAAAATGGATGAAATTTGTGGAATCCTGAAATATTCCATAAAAATCATTTATCAGTAACGTTTCGGACTTTTTTTTTTTTTTTTTGCAATGTAGTAAAATTGACCACAATTGTGATACAAAAACCCTTTCTTCGGAGTTCAAGTTTATTTTGAGGTCTATAAATTAACTAACTATTAAATGTTATGTAGCTTCCAGAAACATTTTAATGGCTGCATAATGAGTGCAGTTATTTTCGGAGTAAATTTTAGAAAATGCTTAATGAAATTTAAAGTATTAAGTGCTAAATTCTTTGCAAAAATACTTGTCGAGTTAAGTGGAAGCCAGGCAAAGTAATAAAAAAAGAAAAAAAAATCTCCAGAAAAACCGCTGCTATAAGAGAACGCAACCTAGAAATAGAAAACAAAACCTTGCTAAGATAAATGCAACAGGGAAACATAAATAAATCTATTTAAATAATGATTTTTTAAGCAACCAAGCCTTTCAAAAAATAAAAATAAATAAGAGTTACTTGCTTATTGCTTGAAGGTCACTTAATTTCAATCTCGTTAATTAATTGTAAGTAATGAGTAATTAAGTTTTGCTTCTTAATGGTTGTGAAAACATTTTATAAATTTTGAACTGATTTTTATTGTACGTGCTATCATTTTCACTAAATATTAATGGTCATTTTTCGCGTTATTGTGTAAGTATTCTTCCTACCTTTTAGCGCAACCAACGTTAAGTATACCAGAGAGAAGCTGAAAAAAGTACCACAAAAACTGTGGACATAGGAAGAAAAAACTGTTTTTTGAACGCTTTAGGAAGAGCAAAAATTAACACCATGAAGTATTACAGAAGAAGAAAAAAGTGTGAAGTGATCCTAGAAGTGTAAAATATCATGTGGTGATGTTGTTTCTTCAATAGTTGAAGATTTATCTTGCTTAAAAATGTTCCTATAGAGAAAGGAGTTGCTTGGTAATATATGTACATAATTTTGAAATAGTAATTGATTTTTAAACAAATAAATAAAGTTTTCTTTTAAAAAATAGAGTGCTTTTATGTGTAGGAGAGTTCTGTATTTATATTGATTTGCGCAGCCTACATCCAAGTTTTAAACTTTTCATTTTCAAAATTGCTATCCCTTCTAAATAAACTGAAAGTAATAATTCATAAATTGTACAAACTACCGCTTTTGCTTCCAAAGAGTCTCTCCTATTGTACTTAAAAAACAATTAATAGCTTAAAAATCAAATAAATGATTCCATCTTTCTCCTTTAAAAAAAAAAAAATCTGATCCGGCATTGAACAGTTGGAAAGTTCAGGAGTGAGATAAAGTGGGAAAAAAATAACACATTTGTCTTCTTTATCGATATACTATACGTCTCTTATGGTTGAAGATTTCGATAAAAAAAAGGTTGAAAAAGAAATAAGAGTTCCCTTGATGATGATGATGAAGCTCCCCCAAAGTCAAAAAGGGTGAAAAAAACTCGTTTCCTTTATCTTGCTTCCGCCAGTCTTTGTTACCCGATTTCGCTAATAGAGTGGAGTTGAGGTGTTGATTAGCATTACAATGGCTATCTAGATGACGACTATTCAAGAACTTTTCTCACCGGGAATTAAATACATCTCTTTCGTAGAAAAAAAAAAGTAGTCACGTTGAACATATTTTTTGCTCGTTTCATTTTTAAGAAGAGCAATTGTTTAATCGACTGCTCTCATTATGAATTTCATCGTCATGTGAGCCCTAGTTTTCTAATTAAATAAGTATCGAGCTTTTTTTTAAAAATAAACACAAAAAAAATCAAAAACAATTTTGTTGTTTTTTATTCTACAAAGATAACTTAGTTATTCTACTTATACCTTGTAATTTCAAACTAAAAAACAAAATATCCGTGAAGATTATTGCCAAAAGTTACACTAATGTATTTAAACGGAATACTTAAACAACATGTATAAAATTTCAAAATTTCCGAAACTCATAATTTCCGTCACCATTATCTTGAAAAACTTTTTTAAACTGCAGTTGCGGGAAAAATTTCAAGGTGCATTTGGTAATCAATAGCACACTGTAAAAACGATTCAGAAACGTTCCAGGAAAAAAATAGGCAGCTGATGCGCCCAATTTCAAACAGTAACATTTCTTACAAAAACCAGGAACGTTTTCCGATACAAGTGAGTAACCTTCCTGAAATGCTGAGAAATATCCCCTGTTAAAGCCATCTTCTACAAAAATTAAATAGGTTTAATGTATTTGATTAGAACCTTCCTGGTTTACCAGAAAAGCTCCAGAAACATTACCGCGACCACAGCTGCGCGAATAATTGCAAGCAAGAACCAACCATACTTCTTGCCTGCAATTCCTGCCTCGCAGGGCAGCAGCTATCCAGTGACTTATTTGCTCCCATTGGGGGTTCGGTCCCTGCCTCGCAGGGCAACAGCTATCCAGTGACTTATTTGCTCCCATTGGGAGTTCAGTCAACCTGTACGGTCCGTGATCAAACTGAAGCCAATACACCTTATAAACATGCTCAGTCATTTTTTAAACTGGTAGCAAAAAATATCTTTCACACCAGTGAAATGTCTGCATTCGTGCATATTTTAGCAATTCAGGAAACATTTTGCGAAGATACTTGATTTTGCGGGGAAATAGGTGAAAACCTCTGAAATCCCGAAACGTTCCACGGAGATAACCAGTAACGTTTCGGAATTTTTTTACAGTGCATGTTGCATTTCACTGTAAAAAAATTTCGAAACGTTGCTGGTTATTTCCGTGGAACGTCTCGGGATTTCACACGTTTTTACCTATTTCCCCGTAAAAACAAGCATCTTCACAAACAAGTTTCCTGAATCGCTACAAGTTGCACGCGTGCAGACTTTTCACTGTTGTGGGAAATACTTTTAGCAACCAGTTTGAAGATTGAATGAGCGTGTTTATCAAGTGTATCGACCTGAGGTGCTTCTGTCCTGTCCAGATTGACTAAGCTCCAATGCGAGCGAAAAAGTCAATGGATACTTGATTTTTATGGAGCCTTCTTGGTAAATCAGGAAGGTTCTAAAAAATAAACATACTTAATTTTTCTGGAAGGTTCTAGAGACATGGCTGGCTTTAACAGGGGAGATTTCGCACTTCTTCAGAAAGTTTCAAGGTTAATTTCAGGAAGGTTACTGAGTTTTAGCGGAAAACGTTCCTGGTTTTTCTAAGATAAGTTACTGGAAGAAATTGGGCACATCAGCTGCCTATTATTTTCCAGGAACGTTTCTGAATCGTTTTTACAGTGTTGGTGCATTAGATTACCAATAACTGTCGTTCTAACAAACATATATAAATGAATTATTGTAATTGATTACTTCTTTACTTTGTTGTATCTTTGAACTTCATTTGTCGCAACTTTTAAAAGTGATACTAGATAAATGAAGGGGTAAAAAACAAGACAGAGATATATACATATAGATGCATAGTTAGATGGAAAGAGATACATTGAGATAGGCATATAGATGCATATTTAGATGGATAGATGTACATATAGATGCATAGTTAAATAGATATAAGAAGATATATATATATATATATATATAGAGAGAGAGAGAGGCATAGTTAGATAGATAGATAGACAGAGAGATAGGCAGACAAATAAATAGTTGGATAGATATATAGATAGCTAAACAGAGAGATAGGCATTTAGATGCATAGTTGTATAGATAGATCGATATATAGAGATATAGACAGATACATGCATTGTTGAATAGATGGATGGATAGACAGAGCACTGTAAAAACAATTCAGAAACGTTCCTGGAGGATAATGGGCAGCTGATGTGCCCAATTACTACAAGTAACATAATGTGCAAAAACCAGGAACGTTTTTCGTTAAAATTCAGTAACCTTCCTGACATTATCCTGGAAGCTTCTTGAAAAATTCAGAAATCTTCCCGATTAAAGACAGACGTGTCCCTGGAAAATTAGAGTTAACTTAGTAAGAATAATATCATAGCTTGGCACCTTCCTGATTTATCAAGGAAGTTTCAAATGCACTATTGCAAACATGGCCAATGCTAAGATAGAATTGCAAGTAAGTATCAAGGATTTTACTCGCTTACAATTCTTGCAAAGTTACGTAGTCCTTGATTTATTCGCTCTCCATGGGAATCAGTCTGAACAGACCGTAATCTAACTGAAGCCGATACACTTTAAAAGTACGCTAAGGTTATCTTTAAATTGGGAGTTAAAAATATTTTTCACATGATTGAAAAATTTGCATTCTTGCAACTTGAAGCAATTCAGGAAAATTTTTGGCAAGAAAACTTGATTTTTCCAAGAAGTGGATAAAAACCATTTAAATCCTGAAACGTAACACGGAAATACTCAGTAATGTTTCGGAATTTTTTTACAGTGAGGGATAGACATATACATGCATAGTTGCATAGATAGATGGATGGGCAGAGGGATAGACCTATACATGCATACTTTGATAAGTAGATATATGAATAGAGAGAGATATAGACATATTGATACATAATTGGATAGATAGATAGATGGATATACAGACAGATATTCGCAGAGTTGGCTAGATAGATAGGTATTGCTATTTGTACGTGTGTGCTTCTTTAAAAGTGCAAGAAACAAAAATGAAGAATACTATTTTTTATCATCAATAGAGGAACGGCTGAATGTTCTTCTTTTTTTGCAAAATAATCGGATGTTGCATCATATATTTTTTTTCAATAGAAGTGAAAACAAAGCATGTAAAGTTATTTATTAACTACGCATCGCTTCAAGGGGATGTCCTGCATATGTGTTTAATTTAGGGTATTTTTAGTATAGTTTAAATTAATATACGCCCTTCCATATGTTGATTATACTCTGAGCATTTGAACACACGAGAAAATATGCGACACTATTCGTCTTTTCATTGTTCTCTTACCAGATATACACTGTAAAAACGATTCAGAAACGTTCCTGGAAAATAATAGGCAGCTGATGTGCCCAATTTCTTCCAGTAACTTATCTTAGAAAAACCAGGAACGTTTTCCGCTAAAACTCAGTAACCTTTCTGAAATTAACCTTGAAACTTTCTGAAGAAGTGCGAAATCTCCCCTGTTAAAGCCAGCCATGTCTCTAGAACCTTCCAGAAAAATTAAGTATGTTTATTGTTATTGATTAGAACCTTCCTGATTTACTAAGAAGGCTCCATAAAAATCAAGTATCCATTGACTTTTTCGCTCGCATTGGAGCTTAGTCAATCTGGACAGGACAGAAGCAACCTCCGGTCGATAGACTTGATAAACACGCTCATTCAATCTTTAAACTGGTTGCTAAAAGTATTTCCAACAACAGTGAAAAGTCTGCACGCGTGCAACTTGTAGCGATTCAGGAAACTTTTTTGTGAATATGCTTGTTTTTACGGGGAAATAGATAAAAACGTGTGAAATCCCGAGACGTTCCACGGAAATAAACAGTAACGTTTCGGAATTTTTTTACAGTGTACAATTGATTATGCCTTTTTTTCTCATTAACAACACATATTTACTGTTAGAGAAAAACGTAAATTATTGTGCTTGTAATAAAAACAATGAATCGTTAAAAGATTTTTCTAAATTTATTTCCTAAGATCGTTCAAATCATTTATATTTCAAAAAATATAAAAATCTGAAGAACGTTCTAAAACCAACATTTATCGTGCTCTACCCGTTATAGTAAAATACTGCACCATAAAAGCAATAAATAACAAAGTGAAATAACATTTTCCCTTAGCTTTATAAACCCATCTTGCAGTTTGTAACAACTTGGTCGTAACAGGTATATGAAATGTAATCTGTTTAAGGCATCCCCGCACTATTTCCATTCACTAAATCATACTAAGGATGTGGCTTAAAAAGAGATTAAGCCAGTAACGCAAGGAAATATTTAGATCATTGTAAAATTAATGGGAACTGGAAGTCATTACATATAATTTACGGCACACAACTTATTACAAAATAATTACATTGCGCTATAGAATTTACAGCGAAGGGACAACATTATCAGAATTTATGAGATGCCTCGTTTACTTAAAGTGTTAATTTATAATATTAAGCCTATTCGTTCTTCATACTAATGTTTACAAATCCCGTGAACATTCTATTTTTTCCTCCATTTCACATCATTGAAAAATACTAGTACTTTAGTACCTGTCTGCTAAGTCTACCTTGTCTAATTAGTATCTTAGTAATTAATAACTGATTGTTGATACGTTTTTTTAAATTTTGATTTTTATTTTTTTTTAATTAATGTTACGCACCTAAATAAAACTTTTTGTAGTACGATTACTATTTACTTATCCAAAAATTATTTTAACACTTTAAATTTCAAATTTTACTCCACATTATAGACATAAATTTTAAAAAAATGTATCAACTTTACCCAACGTGAGTAAAGTATCGCATTTCCATGTCTGTAAGGAATTTAAAATTTGCAATTTTACTTCCTGCCTAAATTTGAATAATAATTTATGAAAAAAAAAACATTTCAAGGCATTTTACTTTAGTACCTGCCTGCTTAGCCTACCCTGTCTAATTAGTACCTTAGTAATTAGTAACTGCGATTGTTGATACGTTTTTTTTAAATTTTGATTTTTAATTTTTTTTAAAATTAATGTTACGCACCTAAATAAAACTTCTTGTAGCACGATTACTATTTACCTATCAAAAAATGATTTTAACACTTTAAATTACAAATTTTACTCCACATTATAGACATAAATTTTTAAAAAATGTATCAACTTTACCCAACGTGAGTCAAGTATCGCATTTCCATGTCTGTATGGAATATAAAATTTGCAGTTTTACTTCCCGCCTATATTTGAATAATAATTTCTGAAAAAAATATTTTAAGGCATCAAATTTTATTTGTAAATAAATTGCTTTCAATTCAGTTCATTTATACGTCCTCGAGAAAAAAAAGTTAAATTCCTTTAAAAATAAACTACGAACAAACTACTATAAATTGCTACCTTCAAATATAAAGCAACAATGTTGTGTTTTTTTATATTCAAATCCGTTATTCATATCATTTTTTCAATAACATTTTTTCAGTATACATTGTTAAAATTGCTTTCATATTAGAATATCTACACTATTAATTTTTGTATTTAAAGTTACTTAAAATTGGGAAGTGAAGATAATCAATTAAACATCATTACAACAGGAACAGGGCTGCGGAGTCGGAAGAGAAATTGAAAAATTACCGACTCCGACTCCAGGATTTTGAAAAGTCCAACTCCTGCTCCGACTTCGTCTTTTTAGCCTACTTTCCCAGTAAAAGTCAGAAAAAAAGAAGAAAAAAGCATGAAAGAAGGCTTAATGCATCTTAAAAATATCGGGAAAAACAAAAAAAAGTCAAAAATAAATAAAATAATTAAATAAATATCGAAAAATTAAAAATTGGAAATTAGGGTATTGAGATGGGGTAAAATGTCTGTCGGTCTGTCTGTCTGTCGGTCTGTCTGTCTGTCCCCCCTAATAACTTTCGAATGAATACAGTCGACTCCCGCTACAACGCGATCCGAAATGGCTATAGCGCGAATTTTTCACGAGGAACGAATTCTAGAGCTAACACAAATTTTTCGACCACAACATGAATTTTTTTAGAAGGAAGTATCAGTTTCGTTATTGGTTACTAAATACTGATTTCGTGAATGTTATTACGTCCCTTTGAGCATCACTGACAGCCAAAGTTCCCATGTCAAACTAGTCTAGTGCATCAAATAACCATAATGGTATCTTAGTGTCACCTTCATCTAAAGTTTGAAAATGTGAAGAAAAAGAAAGTTTCTGATAAAAGAATTTAAAAAGGTTAAGATTTTCGATATACTTGAACAATCACAAAACGTCGAAGGAAGCGCGACAATAAGCATGAGTGAATCTTCCATATGTGCAATTAAATTCAAAACAAAAAGATGTCCGTAAAAGTTTATAACTTTAGTTTCAATATTAAGCTTGCAGAGCAGTCTAGCAACGTAAAAATTATGAAAATGGAAGCTACGCGCGCTCTTGCATGGTGGGTTAATAAAAAGATCAGGTAGAGGAGATGTAGCCACAAATTGAAACGTTTTAAATAAAAGGTGAAGCGATTTTAAAAATGTGTTAGATAAGAATAACTATCTGATCTTTGAGCATAAATCATCACTATTATCCTCATTTTTTAACTCGTAAATATTGCTACTGTACCTACTGTACAGTACTATTTTGTGCATCATTTTAATTTTACTGCATGCAGTGCGTACCGTGTTGTTTTATTTTATATCTTTTATTCCCATTGGTCATTAATTTTGTGCATCTTAAGTATTTCATGTTGAATAACAGTTTTTTATTTTTTAAACAGAGTAAAAGTTCAGTTCTTTATGGAAGAAACTGTAATGGTTAACGAATGCTTTAGAGCAGTTTGTGGGGTGTTTATAAGTGCCTAAAAGTATTTGGTATGCTTTAAAAAATTTGTATGCATATATTTTTCCACAACGCGAAATTTCAACTTACGCGAGGAGTCTTGGAACGCATCCCTCGCGTAAGTCGGGACTCGACTGTAGTCCGATTCGAACAAACTTTTTTTTGTTCGAAAGATCTCGGCGAGGAAACCTCATTCCCATATTTCACTTTTTGATTTGAACCATTTTTTGTTCAATTTTGAACAGTTCAAAAAAATTTAACATTAGCGCCTACGGGGAAATTCAAGGCAATTCCGAACTGTAAGGCGAATTTGCTTCAAACAAACTTTGTAGGAAAATGCTTTTGATGAAAAACTTGTATATAAAATATCTTTTGGATTTGAACAATTTTCCGTTCAATTTTGAACAGTTCAAATCCCTTAACATTAGCGCCTACAGGGAAACTGAAAGTCAATGTAGATTCCGTACTTGAAGGCGGATTTACTTCAAACAAATTTTGTTGGAAATAGCTCTTGACGCCAAACTTCAGACTTCGACTCCGAGAATTTAGGGGCACTTGACTCCGACTCCTGTGCCCGACAATTAATCGGACTCCGACTCCCCGACTTCGACTCTGACTTCGTAGCTTTGGCAAAAATTTATACACGAAGGACAAATGACCGACTCCGATTCTTAGATATTCGACTCCGACTTCTTTACTACTTCTTTACTCCAAAATGAGATGGACTCCGACTCCGCAGCTATGGTTTTGACTGTGAATTTTTTATTGTTGATCTGACTTGTTTTTATTTTTACGCTAAAGTTTTAACTTAGGTATTCAGTTTTCGGCGAATAACAGTCATTTATGTTTCTACATAAAGTTATGCGCAGACGATTTTTTTTTTTTTTTTTTTTTTTTTTTTTTGACAATGAAAATTATTTCTTTAAGTTGACATTTTATTGTTTTTATTTATTTTGGTATGTGCAATAATTCATTTAAAAAATTGTTTTTGGCAACAGGGAAAAAGAAACGATTTTTTTATATGATGTATTTATTTTAATGAGCTTATTAATTTTAATTATTATTTTTTCGTTTTGAAAGCTGTTAAAGATTTTTTTAATGGAAAAAAGTGTATTAGCTGCTTTATTTAAAAGTTGCTGCTATTTTATTCGTTCAGTTTTTTTCACCTAATTTTTTTAGATGAGTGAGGAATATTTTAATCCTAGAAATCAGCTTAAAGTATTTTAAAAATATGTTTGAAAACATTTGCGATTTTAGCTATTTTTGAGAATATTGATCAGGTACTAGAAAAAAGTATGGGTATACGGGAAAGAAGGCTCGTCTAGTTCTAGACAGAACTTCTTGTTATTATTCATTTATTTTTTTCAAATCATCCCCATCCCTCATGGGAAGGGGGAAAACCCCCTAAACAGAGATTGAAATATTGATTCCTCTTCATGAAATGTTTGCGTTGTAGTTTATTGTAGTAATAAGATGCATAAAATGTTAGAAATTTAATTTGAAAATTAAATTGTGCAATAGTTGCAATTTCTATAGTAAGATTACTAAAAAATCCCATTTTTGAATAAATTAAAAAGGATTAATTTGCTCCCTTTTAATGTTTAAAAAATAGATGTTGATCAAATCCTGTGCTTTCAATCTTTGAAAGCACAGAGAAGAAAGGGAGAAAGAGTTTTGAGAGAGAAAAAAAAAAAACTTTTTTGCTAAGTCCAAAAACCTTTCTGGAGTGAGGGCGGTCCCCCCTCCCCCCTTCCGGATGACGCCCATCTGATGAGTGACACCTCGAATAAATTTCAGAGTTTATAAGAATTAAAATTTAATTCTTAAAAATTTCCCCAATAATTAATTTTAAATTTAATCTTAAAAGTTTTAACAAAAATATTGCACTATATTGCGGAGAGAGGCCGGGTGCTTGTACGTCTGGTGTATGATTTACACAAAATGCGGCGGTGTACAGCTTTGTACGAATAGTTTTTACTAGACCTACATTTCTTGGTTCAATTTTTAATTTTAATTTTATTGGCAGCTTCAGAATTAACTTTAATAGAAAGATTCTAGGATTAATTACAATTATTTATTGTAGTATCCAATAAATCATGTACTTATTTTATTTTGTACTTTTCATTGATAACCAAGCTTTCTTAGATAATGTATTTAGATTTTTAAGAAAAATTTAAATTTTATCGGATCTTTTGGATTTGCGTTCTTTTGCCAACACTTGTTTGAATTTATCAAGCACCCTCAGAAGTTTCTCGACTAGCTCAAGCGCTATTTTATTATTTTATAACGGAGATCGAGGGAAAAAAATATTATATCGTTTTTATTTGAAAGTGATTAGGCAACAAAACTGTTTTCTGACAGTTACTAATGTAAATAAAGTTATAGACAAACCTATAAATAAACAAACTAGGAGACGGCGTAGGTAGCTGTTACAGAAAGTTCGATAAACAATAAGGTCCGCTTGTTGTCACAATAACAGTTATATTCTTATTAGTTGGCCTTTATACATGTAGTCAGTTTTGCAAGGAGATTCTGAAAATTAAAGAAAAAAAAGAAACTCGGAGTTGGAGTCGGAGTCGGCATGTTTTTGAACGACTCCGACTCCTGTACACCAAAATCAGTCCGACTCCGTCTCTGATTCCTACTCCACAGCCATGGGTTGGAAGGAGTGCTAGAAGTAGCGACGCTACTGTAGTAGCTACATTTACACTACTTTTTAAAAATAGTAGTGTAGTGAGTAGTTCGATACAAAAAAAAAAAGTAGTTTGTAGCGATCTCTGGAAACTATTTTTAAATAAACAGAAAAAAAAATCAAGGTTTAAACGAATTTGACTGGCGCAAATTTTGCGCAAGTACGTCATCGGGTTCAACGAGAAGTAAGACTCATAAACTGCGAGCTGACCTCAGTTAAGGCCCCGATAGTGTAGGAGCCGACGCATCCGCCATTTTGGAGCAAACTTGATTTAGTGATTCGTTTCGTTAGCATTGCTGCCGATGTTTACATTTCTTTAGCATGTGTTAAATTGTGTCAAATGGGTGGTTGTTCGGCTGTTAATTGTGTAAATAACTCCAAAAAAGGATTTCGACTCTTCAGATTTCCAGTAGATGCAAAAAAAAAAAAAAAAAAGAAAGAAATGGATAAATAATGGCACGCGAAGTGACTATGGCAGCTTGGAAACGACGCCAGCTGTTTCCAAAATTTCGCCAATGTTCACCTTCGCTCTCCGACTCTCTCGTTCCTAGTTTGGCGAAGGATTGCCAATAAAGATAGCTTTCCCTGTTGTACTCTTGCTCCAAAATAGCGGATGCGTCGGCCTCTCCAGTTATAGGGGCTCTAACCTCAGTAAGATCATTCTGACGCCATTAGTTTGTTTGCCATCGTAATTTTCATATTTCTCCAATATTCGCATTGAATAGAGCTTGACTTAAAAAGAAAAGTACATGAATTAGCGATAATTGCCAATTTAGTAACTCCTTTGTATTTTTTAGCAGCCGAGAATGTGTCATGGATGCACGTTACAGATTTCAAAGCGATTGTTGTTGCAATACTATAAAAGCACTTATTCGGGAAAATGAAGATATCAGTGATTTTGTGGGTTGAAAATTTCTTTAATTTTTTTTAATTAAAATCTAGCGAAAACAAGTGCTTTTACAGTATTCGCCAAATAAAAAAGCTGCTGAAAATGTTATACAAGAGAATGATATTGAACTGCCCTGGCCGGTTTACAATGAATGCGAACATAAAAGGATTTTATTTTAAAGGACAGTGTTCTTTAACAGTATGATAACGGACATTAAAAAAAAGAAATAATATATAACTATTAGTAGTATTCCATGTTCAAATGAGCTAAGTTATCATTCTAAACCTTTTTTTAAGTTCAATTCTATTACTGTGTGTATTAGGGTGTTCCAAAAAAAAAAAATCAAAAGTTAAATTTTTAAAGTCACACACCATCTTATATTTTTCCTTTTACGTCCAAACAATTCTAAAAAAAAAAGTTTTAAATAATTTGAACAAAATTTCAGCTGATACAACGTTGCCCCTATACCCCACATGCAACACAGAAATATTTATTCAAATTAAAATACATTTAGGTATCCCACACTTGGCCTAAGTTTTGTAATTTTCTTTAAAAAATTGAGTTTCTCGATACATATTTTTAAAAATGTAAGGTAAATTTTACGAAATTACCAAGCTGAAATATATAAACAGTAAATTACTCAATTAGCGTTAAATAGAAAAGTATGCTCTACTGTAACATTTAAGTCGTCTACATAATACTCAAAGATATGGATTTTTTTTCAAGATTAAGTTAAACTTTTCAATTTAAATATGTACGTTTTAACTATTCATTTGCAAATGTTGATCTGAAAAGGTTTTCGCTAATAACTTTTGAACTTGATACTTTATTTTAATTTAGATGTAATTCTTTTAAAGATAAATCGAAAAACAAAAACAAAACAAATTCTTTGAAGAAAATTATAAATTTTAAGCCAAGTGTGGGATATCTAATGTTTTTTAATTGAAAAATATGTTTGTGTAGTACATATGAGGTATGGGGTATAGGGGCAGCGTGTTATTAACATAAACTTTGAGTTTATAAACAAAGTTTTTTTTTTCGATTTGACCTAGCATACAAATGCTGTTTTGCCCTTAAGACGCCATGTTTAAATTATATGAAACTTTTCTTCGCAACTGTTTTGAAAAAAGAGGAAAAATATAAAAAGTTATGTGACTTGAAAAAGCGACTTTTTTTCCTTTTTTTTTTTTTTTTTTGTGGGGCATTCTCGTGTGTGTGCTTTTTATTTACTTACTTGTTGAAAAATAGCGAAGAAGCGACTACATTTAAAAAAAAAGTAGTTGTAGATGGCTACAAAAAAAAAGGAATTTTTCCAACCACTGATATGCACACACACACACACACACACACATATATACAGTACAACCTCGATATCTCAAATCTCTCAGGACGGGAAAAACATTCGAGATATCAAGTTTTTGAGTTATCAAGGTTTTAAAAAAACTACACTAGAAACTCTCATAATTACACACACATACTATGCATTTATATATGTACTATGAGACCACTTTGAATTATGATCAAGAAAGTAGTCTTCAATATTTTACTAGATTTGAAATTATATAATTGGCGAAAGTGCACAGGAAGAGATTTTAAAATGAACAACAATTTCAACTTGGTTTTTCACCTAAAAATTTAAAAATTCTTATCTTCAACTAAGTAGAAAATAAATTTCGAGATAACTATGGAAAAAACATAGGGGTTTTTATAGAAAATGCAGAGGAAAAATGTTTTTTCGAGACATCAAGGGTTTCGAGATAACAAAGTTCGACTGTATATAAATATATATATATATATATATATATATATATATATATATATATATATATATATATATATATATATATATATATATATATATATATATATATATATATATACACACACACTCTGTCGCAAAAAAATATATGCACCAGAAGAAATTGAGCTACACTCACGAAAATTGGCAGGCATGTCGTGTATAAGGAGATAAGCAGATGATTAAAAATTCAGAATAAAAGATAATTTTATTAAGCAGTTGCAGCATGCAAAAGGTTACAAATCAGTAAGTTGTAAAGCCACTTCTGGCAGCTATACAAGCCGAAACACGACGTAACATCGAATCAGTTAGGTCACTTATAACCCCTTGCAGAAGATCATGTCATAATCTTTCCAACTGCGTCGTTAACTCCCCTGTATCCCGGGATGACCGCAGTTGCCTTCCCAGCACGTCTCAGACATGCTCTATAGGCGAAAGGTCTGGTGACCTGGCAGGCCATGGGAGTACGTCATATCCCAGAAGACAATGTTGAGAGAGTCGCGTAGTATGTAGACGAGCATTGTCCTGCTGATAAACGGCACCTGGGCGACTTGATAGCATAGGCAGAACAATCGGTGTTAAAATGCTGTCCACGTATCTGAGAGATGTCAAAAAGCCTTGGAGAACAACTAGTAATGATCGTGTGTCCCAAGAAATCGCTCCCCACACTGTCACAGATTGTGCAATGGCTGTATGCCGCTCGACAACAAATGCCGGATCTGAGCGCTGGCTGGTGCGCCTACACACACGTGCGGTGATCATCAGCACTGAGACTGGATCGGGATTCGTCGCGGAAGATCACACGACTCCAGTCTGGTACACTCCAAGCTGCCCGTGGTCGGCCAAAATCCAGTCGACACTGCCTGTAATGTAGGTCAGTGGCAAGCGTCTTAATGGACGTCGATTCCTTAAGCCAACTTCGGCCAGTCGAACTCTAATGGTTTCCCTTGATAACACCGGATGCCTAGAAGGAGGTAAGTGGCGTTGAATCGGTGCTAGCGTCGTTTTCAGTACCGACGTGGCCGCTCTTCTGATTGCGCGATCCTCGTGTTCATTTGTGTTCCTGGGACGCCCTGACCCTCCGCGACGGTAGATTCTCCCTTCCGTGATCCACTGTTGCCAACACCGAGCAACTACCAATCACTCCGACCGAGGTGGCGGTTGATACTTCTGTTTGACCAACTTGCTTCTCTGAGACCTATTATACGGCCCCTATCAAGCTCCGTCAGCTGGTCGTACTGCCGCCGGTTACGTCTTTGAGGCATCTTAAGTCACATTACAGTCTACCGAAGTTAAAAGATTCGATTAAATAGCCCTTCGGCACAAGTACTCATGCTTTTAAACTCTCACATCTGTGCAACTCACATGCTCATAGCTCGCTTAGCCTTGTATCATTGGCGCTGAAATTTTAATCATTTGCATATCGGCTACCATCTAGCTGCATTTATGCCGAGTTTCATGATTGTGCCTCTAATTCTTCTAGGTGCATATATTTTTTTGCGACAGAGTGTATATATATATATATATATATCCCTTTTGAAGAAAAATGAGTACTGAGTGTGTGATTAAAAGTAACGTATTACCTAATGGAATTAAGTCTATATTCCATTAGATTTTTGAGATTAAAGTTAGAAACTAATAGTAAAAAAGAGGAGATATTGAAGTTAAAACTCCATCAATGCAATTTTTGTTTAGTGGATTGATGTAGTTTCTTTTAAATTACGAAATTCAGAAATTGAAATAAAATAGAAGGAGAAACAAAACGTTGAGAAAACATGCTTCAACTTTTTCATTTAACTCAAAATTAATTTAATAATTTTACAAAGCCGTATTTGGCTTATAAAGCAGATAAACTGTTTTATAAAAAACATTTTTCTCTCGTAGAGGCATAAATTTACTATTTAGAATCCATTAGTGATTGGCAAATAGTTTCTGAAACGAAATTCAAGCAATAAATTTCTTTAAAAAAGAAAAAAAAATGTAGGCTTACTTCATTTAATTTGCGAAACTTAGCATTTGTAACTTCTTTTAAGATTAGAATGAGCAGAAAATGGAATGAAATTGTAAGAAATAAATATTTTAGGAGCCCTAATAAAAATGTAACATTTTTAACTTTGCAATGTTATGAATGAAAACTGCAAATTATGATAAGAAGATACCACTTGGTACGAATGTTGTTTATGACTATAAAATGAAATTAAGACCCAGAGGCATTTTCAAAAACCGTTTAAAACCAAGATGGCGGCGTTTTTCAAAATGGCTACCCGTATTAGAGTTTTTTAAAATATGTCGTACAGAAGAGGTTTTTGTATCGAATTATAGGTTTTTCAGGTTCTCAGATTTCATTTTTTATGTCGGAAATAAGCTAAATCATCATTTTGGTTCCTTTTTTTAAGTATAATTTTATTACTTACAAAAGAGATTACGTGCTTTTCAAAGTACCAATATAAAAATAGGAAAAATATTAAATGCAAATATGTACCAAAATATTTGTACTATGTCGTTATTCATTTTTCGCATTAAGTTTTGCATAGTAGTGTGCAGGAGAGACCAGCACTTCTGCAGCTACACTTGTTTTTGCAGATTTTGCAGGTGCACTTAATGAACTCAGTGCACGAATCATAAATTTCCAGTAACTCTGACCATTTCAGCTGCCATCCAACCCTATTCACTTGGAGATGGTGCACGTATAATATGTTTGTGAGCTTGTCCTAAAATGTGTTCAGCCTGGAAAGCACTACGCGATACTTCGTTGGTGGCAAACTTTCAAGGGCCAATTTTTTGTCATATTCAACTGTTTCCTTGCTACATTTACAATTACGCTATTACTAGTGGAACAGTTCAGTAGTACTACTACGTACCTTTCAGGTTGCGAAATAAATAAAAACGCCACAGTTGCTTCTTTGAATATCATCCATGCCTTCCAAGTTGATTTTTTGAACTTCCCAGTAAAGCTACACTGTAAAAACGATTCAGAAACGTTCCTGGACAATAATGGGCAGCAGCTGATGTGCCCAATTTCTTCCAGTAACATATCTTGGAAAAACCAGGAACGCTTTCCGCTAAAAGTCAGTAACCTATCTGAAATTAACCTTTAACTTTATGAAGACGTGCGAAAGCTGCTCTGTTAAAGTCAGTCATGTCTCTAGAACCTTCTAGAAAATTAATTAGAACCATTCCAATTTACTAAGAAGGTTCCATAATAATCAGAGCGACCACAGCTATGCAAGAAGAAACCAAGCATATCTCTTGCCTGCAATGCCTGCCTTGCAAAGACTGTAGCTATCCATTGACATTTTCGCTCTCATTGGGATTCTTAGTCAATCTGGACTAACCGTAAGCAACCTCAGGCCAATACACTTAATAAACACGCTCATTCAATCTTCAAACTGGTTGCTAAAAATATTTTCTACAACAGTGAAAAGTCTGCACGCGTGCAATTTGTAGCGATTCAGGAAACTTTTTTGTGATGATACTTGTTTTTACGGGGAAATTGGTGAAAATGTGTGAAATCCCGAGACGTTCAACGGAAATAACCAGTAACGTTTCGGATTTTTTTTACAGTGTAGGAATTCTATCTCAAAACCTATGAAGGCATGAAATCCGGGTAAAGCTTTTCTTTTCCAATAGCTTCATATATGGCATGAACTGTAATGCATTTGCTGTTGTTTCCTGTTACAAAAGCAATCCAATGTTTATCCAGACTTAATGTTGACAAGGAAAAAAAGTAAGATATTGTAAAAACAAATACATCTGCATCAACAATGCACACGACAATATTCCTGAAACGGTTATCTACCATGTCCTGAAGATGCACTATCATTCTTGAGCTTGTTTCTTCTGGGCCAGGGCAAGTAACATCAATGCGGGAAGTTTTTGCAGTACTATTTCCTTTAATGTCTTCATCGAAAGTCGTTAGAATCTGTACATTTGTTATTGTACTTAGAGCTAACAAACCTAACAGCAGTGGTGACGGTTGAGGCTTATAAATGGAGTTGGGGGGGGGGCGAAAAAACACACTAAAAGTCATGGGATTTTCAGCGGCAGCAAAAGATAAAAAAAATGTACATAAAAGGGAATTGACATCACTGTGCACAATAATCCTGCTATCGATTACGATAAGGTTCTGGTCATTTTCCAAAAATGGATTTCCAAGTTCTTTCAAAGTGCTATAAAGAGCTCGAACCTTAGTAAAATATTTAATTTGAAATGAGTGGTACTGCTCAAGATGGAGTCGACTACTTTCTTCATGTTTTAGCTTAATATCACACTTAAACTCTTCTATTATTAATCGGCTTGTTTGTGGTCTAGGAACCATCCAACGCCTAAGTGCTGATGGATCCTGTGTCGATCCTATTGCAGCGCCATCTCCTTTTACTATTGCATTATTTTGTTGGTGTGCTTGGTCAATACTGATTGCTGAGAATAATCTATTAGATTTTCTTATCTTAAACTCCCGAAATAAATGATCGATGTATCTCTGATGGTAGTTCAATCTCTGCATCATAAAGATCTTTTTAGATGGATTGAAAACGGACGTGCGTAATTTAAAGCCACAAATCTCTAAAACATTTGTTGATTACTATGAAAACATATTTTAACTTTACGTATGTAAAGATATTGAGACTTGCCATGACAATGCCAGAGAATTGATTTTATTTGGGGCATATATGTTACACCAACGATTAAAGGTAAAACTAGAGAGAAGTGGGGAGCTGGAATAAGAAGACAAGTGCTTTCACACGGTACTTAACCTAAAAATTGGCCAGGATTTTTAAGAAATTCAAGTAACAAAGAAGGGTTCTTTGCTCTGTTAGGTACGTTTAGCTGTAAGTATCATAAAAAAAATATGCAGGTTCTAACGACTATAGGTGACGACTATACAGGAAATAGTACTGCAAAAACTTCCCTCATTGATGTTACTTGTCCTGGCCCAGAGGAAACAGGCTCAAGAATGATACTGCATCTTCAAAACATGGTAGAAAATGGTTACAGGAAGTCATGTGCATTGTTGATACAGATGTCTTAGTCTTAGCAATATCTTACTTTTTTTCCTTGTCAACATTAAGTATAGATAAACTTTGGATTGCTTTTGGAACAGGAATCAACAGCAAATCCATTACAGTGCTTGCCATACATGAAGCTATTGGAAAAGAAAAGAAAAAGAAAGGCTTTACCAGGATTTCATGCCTTCATAGGTTTTGTGATAGCATTCCTAGATTCACTGGGAAGTCCATAAAATTCACTTGGGAGGCAAGGGTGATATTTAAAGAAGAAACTGGCATTTTTTATTTATTTCACAACTTCAAAGTTCTATACCGAGCGAAATTTTTTACATTTTTGAAAGGTAAATTGTAGTACTACTGTACTTTTCCACTAGTAATAGCAACACTGTAAATGATGCAAGGAAAAAATGGTTTGTGAAAAAAAAAAAAAAAAAAAAAAACAGACCACTTGAAAGTTTGCCTGCAACAAGTATTGCGTAGCGCTTTCAAGGCTGGACACATTTGGGGACAAGCTCACAAACATATCATATGTGCACCATCTCCAAGTGAATAAGGTTGTATGGCAGCTTAAATGGTCTGAGTTACCGGATATTTCTGATTCATGCACTGAGCTCAAAAAGTGCACCTGCAAAATCGGCAAGAACAAGTGTAGCAGCAGAAGTGTTGATCTGTCCTGCACACTATTATGCAAAAATTAATGCGAAGAATGAAGCACTTTTTGACTAACGACGTAGTACTAATACTTTGTACATATTTGCATTTAATATTTTTCCTATTTTTATATTGGTACTTTGAAAAGCGTAATCTCTTTTGTAAGTAATGAAATTATATTTTTAAAAAAAGCACCAAAATGAACATTTAGCTTATTTTTAACATACAAAATGAAATCTGAGACCTGAAAAACCTATAATTCAATATAAAAAGCTCTTTTGTACGACATATATTTAAAAAACTCTAATATGGGTAGCCCTTTTGAAAAACGCCGCCATCTTGGTTTTAAACGGTTTTTGAAAGTGTCTCTGGGTCTTAATTTCATTTTATAGTCATAAACAACATTCCTACCAAGTGGCATCTTCTTATCATAATTTGCAGTTTTCCATTGGTTTTGTCGTTTAGCTCCCCGGCTACAAGTTTAAATCATACTTTTTTTACCGTATTAGCTTCTATATTAAACTTCAGTATCATATTATATAAATTGGCTTCAGTTTAAAATTTGCTTCAAAAAACATCAACAAGGAATTAATATTTACGTAAAATGTTCACTTAATATTTTTTTCAATTAAAACTGTTCTAATACTTGCGTAAATATTTTTTATTAGAATTGTATTAATAATTTTGCTTAAACTTTTTTGAACACAAAGTTAAAAAAATTAATATCAGACTATTTCGTGGGGAAAAAATTTTTTTTTCAGAATAATTTAAGCACAAATGGTAACTTCCTTTTATGTTCTTTATGGTTTAGTTTAAAAAAAACCATTCATCTAGTCTTAAAAACATAAAGAAAAAAATCAAGACACTTTACTTAACGGATTTAATCATTATCCTCCCAAATAAAGTGTTAATGGACGCAATTAATTTTAATTATCTGAAAAGAAATATGAAACACGTGTGCAATAAAGAGATAAGCTAATAACTAATTTCTAATTTCCATTTATTTTAACTAGCGAA